>NW_025064899.1:450794-509328 GCF_019112545.1 Guyanagaster necrorhizus
ATTCTCAGTTACTAGCATATTCTAGTGTGTTATGCAGAATTTGCAAATTATAGGGCTGGACATGTAGCCTGCATATCAGTGGACAGGATAGCTGAACTAGCCAATGTCAGGTCACTTGAAAACAGTGGGCCTAGTCTTGAGTTAGAGCAGAACATGCATATGAAACTGTGCACACAGTAGAAATGAATATCATGAGACTCTGAGTAAGAGTTCTGCCCATTAATAATACTATAAGAGGTTGTATTAAAGCATGACTGCAGAATAGTTAAATACTGTAATGTAACAAGTAAGATAGACAACATCATATGATGTGACTATTAATGTGATATGGATGTTCAAACTGAGTGAATGAAACACTTGACAAGGAATAGAAACTGCTGCATGTATAATATCACAGATATAAAAAATAAAAGTTGTGAGAAACATGTTTAAGTATTTCAGAATGAAAGAGATTTGACAATGGTCTTGAATCCATAGAGAAATTAATGTGTTTTTAAAAAGCAGATGCAGTTATACAATATTTTCCTTCTCTAGTTCTTCAAGAATGCTATCTGATAGTGCCAGATGCTCTCAATATTATCTGGCTGTCTAAGCAGCCTGTCTATCATTTAACCCACATCCATAGGCATCCATAAATCAAAGAGAACAGTTGACAAATCTAGGGATGAGGATGTTAGCTGCTATTTCCAATCATTTAAGTTATTAAAAAGCTTACTGACACATGCTAACAATGAGAATCTCTTCTAATGCTGCTAAAACATTAGTTTTCAAGTATATCTTTCTGGAAGGATTCAGGGTTAAGTCAGTGCAGCCACTTGGCATAGCCCCAACACTGCTCAATTGAGTTTAGCTTGCAATAAAATTTTAGCAGAAAAATGATCTGTATATCCAATGCCTCACAAGAGATCTTGAGAAATGATTTTACATTTGCAAAGTCTGGCTGATTGAATAATATCTGATGGCAACAGCAATCCTCAGCAGATGATACATATTTAAAGTCTTTTCACTCTGCTTTTTTGGTCTTGATATATTTTATGGAAAAGCCATGCTTCTGAAGGATAGTTGCCATTCCCTTAAAGACACCAGCACAAGAATGATCCTCAGAAAAGTAAAGAGGCTGAGGGGCATCATTGAATATAGCATCCTTTATTTGATTTTTAATCTTTTTATAGGAACTATCAGATTTGCAGACAGGCTTTCTATGATTATTACATCATGTGATATCAACTAGCCAGTTTTTTCCAGGAGGAGAGATATTCCTTGGCATTTTACATGCAGAAATCTCATTATCTGCATGGTTTTTATAAGTTGTAGCATTATCATAAATGAAGACATGCTCAATGTCATCATTAAAGTCTGAAAAGATGTCTATAACCTTATTGGCCTATGCAATAATGTCATCTGTAGTGAAATATCTATCTCAGTTCTTTTCTGGCTTCATCACTTAGTATGCACTTCTCTTGCCATCAGCTGACTGTAATCAACCAAAGTCTGCTAAGAAGAAATCTGCAATTATAAGAGAAGCACCCTACTCTCTCTTTTGTGGTATGGCTTGGCTGGTTCTGCAATATGATACCAAGATTTCCTTCAATTGTGGGCATGGAAGATGGACTCATTGTGAAACCAGAGAACAATACATTTTCCATTGGGACAGCCTATCAACTGGCTTTCCATCCTTGTCAAAGATCTTCATCCAATGCTGAAGTTTCTTGATTTTAAGAATAAACACCTTGTCATAGTCTCATACTACATCTGTATGCTCATGCCCATCAACATATTGACTCTTCTTTACTTCCTACCAGTGATAATCTAATATATAGAGGTATCATTGTGCTGTACACAAGGATATCTTCTTCATTATCTCATGTGTCTCCTTTATATCAGAGTGCATCAAAAATAGCATAGTCTTCACTGTTGTAATGTCCTTTTCTAGCTCTTGAAGATATAAATTAATGTCTTGAGCTAGGTCTCTGTTAACAAGCATAGTTTCATTCCAATTTCTATATGAATTTATTAGGAGAAGAGTGTAATTGGACATATATTTATGAACCAATTTGTGAAGAGTCCAAGTGCAGTACATGCCACAAAGTAAAGTAACTGCAATCCAAAGTGATAAAGCTGCCCACTTTCTATAAGTCAAGGATTTTAGGTCTGTATACAGAGCCAATAGGGACTGCATTCCCTCCATGCATACTCTCTGAAATAAATCTATATCTATGACTTTATGTCCTTTTTTGTTGTTCCTTGATGAGTATAAAGTATTATAAAGATCCTTTAATGCTGCTAAAGCAACAACAATGGGTGGTGCTTTCTGCAGCTTTTCATCCCTCCTTGAGGCAGCAGAGAATATATCCTCAAAGAGGTTCACTTCAGTGACAGAGGTTGGAGTGTCAGACCTAACTAGTATGTGACCTGAATGCATGATAAACTAGCATTGTATTGTGTTCATACAGTCATGCTAGAGTCCACTTCCAGTGTTCTGATAGGTAATAGTGCTTTAAGGCCAGAGACAAGCTAGGCTTGAGAGAAGATAGTGTGGGATAAACTTATAGCTTGAAGCTGAACTACTACAGTAAGAGCTATCCTACTTATATACTGTTCTGCTTGTAATAAATATAACTACTACCTATTGTGTTGTTCTGTTCTATGATACTGATACTGCTTGATCATCAGGGATGAGACAATGAGGAATTGTCTGTGGGTGAGGTGACTGAGTATAATGGTGTTTTGTCTGTTGTGATTATCTAATCTTCTCATGCCCTTCAAAAAAGTGCTCAAAATAAGATAGACATCCTGATAAGATAAGAAAAGAAAAAGATATGGAGAAAATCATAATATCACCCCCTCTGTAAGACCATTGTTCTGATAGATTAATTGATGAAAATTTCATAGTCATGAATGGTGTCATCCATATTGAGGTTCTGCTTGTGAATGCATTGGTTGGATTCAGGATCATATTCTTTTCATTTGACTAGATAGTAGATGATAGTATGACTACCACCACCATATGCTCAGACTTTGCAAAGCTTGTGATCCAGAATTTGTTTGACCTCATAATATTCTTTATCTATGATTAGAATCAGCTCAGGAGGAGGTGGAGCCTCTTGGTTGGAGAAAGCCAGTGCATTGTAGGGTGTCAGGAGTGTTTTGTTGAATACTAGGTGCATTCACCAGGTGTTGGGGAATTTTAGATAGTAAGCAGAAGTGCCAACTTTTGCTAGTATAAGAAAGAGCCCAGTTTATTTGTCAGTGAGTTTGCATTTTAGCCAGAGGAGATAAAAGTTGCTGGCAGCCAGCCAGACTTTGCTATTAAGGGAGTATTCATGAGCAGGCTGTCAGTGTTTGTTGTATTGTGTCTTCATGGTGGCAGCAGCCTTTTTGAGGGCAACATGCATTTTGGTGTGAATCATCAACATGAGCTGTGCAAAGTCAGATAATGTGAGGGTTGTAGTGTTGTGTCAGTTTGTGACCATAACATGGGAATGATGTCCATGGTTAATATAGAAGGGGGCCTTATTAGTCACAGAATGAATACAGTTATTGTGTTGGAATGCTGCCAGGGCAAGCCACTCAGTCCAGTTGTCCTGTCTATGATTGATGAACATCTGAAGGTACTTCTCAATTTCTTGATTGATGCATTCAGTTTGCCTATCAGTTTGCAGGTGATAGGTGGTTGATACATTGCTTCAGATGTTAAGAAGACAATAGAGATCATCAAGAAATTTGGAGACAAATTGTGGACCACAGTCTGAAATGACAACTTGGGGCATTCCATGTTTTGCATAAACCTCATTGCATAGAATCTTGGCCCAGCCCTTAGAAGATAGTTCTGTTGAGCATGTGATTGAAATGATTGCTTTTGAGAACTGATCAATGATGATGATAATGATATCATAGCTATTACAGTCAGAGAGTCCAGTGATCATGTCAACTGAGATGTGGGTTTATGGTTCTGTGGGAACCTCATTCAGGTGAAGTGAGACAGCTCATGTCTGCATGCTTGACTTGGTCTGTTGACAAGCTTTTCATCTCTTAATATATTTCTTAATGTCCTGCCTCATTTTTAGCCACTAATAATTCTTTAATACCAACTCCTTTGTCTTTGTGATCCCTGGGTGTCCTGCAGTGACATAGTCATGAGACATCACAATAATCTCCTCTTGGAGAGCATAGTTGTGGGGAATGTAGATTCAATTATCATAGTAAATCAAGTCTCCTGACTTAGTTATGTCCTACTTGTGATTGATTGATAGAGCAATTGTTAGGCCCAGATGACATGTGACTACTGACACATGATAAACAGATGCTGTATTGTGTTCATACAGTCACACCTGAGTTCACTTGTTGTGCAGCAGGATTGTGCATTCAAGATCAAAGATTAGTTGACTCAAGATAGAATAGTGATGATAAAGAATAGTTCAAGACTAGAGATATATGGCATTGTCTATGCTACTTATATACTGTTTGTCTCATAGCTAATTATAGTCCTACTAATTGTGTAGCTAAGTGCAATAGTGCTGACTGCTGGATCATATCATGGTTACCTATGAAAGAAATGCTGTCCAGTTGTCAGGGCATTGCTAGATGTTGAGAGACAATAGGTGATTATGCTGACTAAGAGTGTCTCATGGTTCCTAGATGCTTGTGTTAGATGCTCTGACTAAGCATAAAGAGAGGTTAGAGGTCAAAATAAGAAAGAAAAGGTGAAAAAATTGTAACATTACTCCCTCCTTAAGATCATCATCCTGATAGTTTAATTTAGGGATAATTCATATTTGTGTATGATCTCATTCACATTCATGCATTTCTCATTGACCCATTGGTTTGATTCTGGTTCATACTCTTTCCAGCTGATCAGATAATCCACTGTTGTCATCATTCTGCCTCCTCTGTGCCTTAATTTGTTGAGTCTTGTAATTGAGGACTTGGTCAATTTCATAATGTTCCTCATCCTCAATGATGTCAGGATGTGGTGCAGGTGGTTTTTCCTGGTTAGGGAAGGCAGATGTGACATACAGTGATATGCCCTCTCTATGTTCAGACATGTAAAATTGCAAAAATTGAGATTACATGGACTGCATTTCAGTCTAGTAAGCATGTAACTGAGAATAGAATAAGAGCACACAGAAACCTAGCCATCATAAGGCTAAACTAAAGTAATAAGAAGCAGAGTGCATGGCCTAGTAGCAGACTAATACCAGAGGGGTTAGACTGCATATGAGGTTCTAGCATTTGGCCCTAAATGCACCAATACTATTACAAGAAGGTATGCTAAAAATAAAAAGAATATGATCAAAATATGATCAGCAATTCTGATCACATTGATCAATGATGCACTGATGGAACATGCTTTAGAACAGAGAACTGAGATCCAAAGAAAGGTATCTGAATAATTGGGTGCTGAACAGAGAAATGACATGATGGCAACAAAGGAATAGATAGAGGAATACTACCCTCAGAGATAAATAGCATGTGTACTGCTCAGAGACTTGCATGCATACTTACAGTGCCTTAGCATGCTTAACACAGTGAGAGACTCTGCATCATACCATAGTATGACACATACTATATTGGGTAAGCTAATTAATGCATGTTAGGCCAGAAGCAGTGCAATTTATGAGCTGGAGGGAATGTTGAGACACTGAAAAAGGAGAATATAACTATTGTGGCTGACTCCAGATATGGGAGATAACCCTGGGGGTTCAGAACAGTTTACCACTGTCAGGAATGTGTCACTGAGGCAAAAAGAAAGCAAGCAGACCTGGCTAGGCCAGCTAGCAAGAAAACATTATACAGTCCTGGCCCAAAAGAGAATAAGCACAGCAACTGCAATATGCATATGAATAACACCTGTGAGATCTGGCACAGAGTCCCACACTTTGAAGATACTATAGTAGGATTGTATTAGTAAGTACCATAGTAGAGTATTTAAATACAGTATTGTATGAATAGAATACAAGTTTCTGACCTCCACAGTTATAGTGTATTGGGCACAGAAAGCCTTGTGCTCTAGCTCTGGATTTGTGTTTGTAACTTTGGGCAAGAGAATAAACTGATTATTGGATATTATTAAGAGCACTGTGAGAACTAAGTAAGGTATCAAAGCTCACAAAGGACTTGAGCCCAGTTTGATAAGAGGTTTTAGATTGCACTCTAATCTGAGAATAAGAGAGCAGTGTCTGAAAGGCATCATCTTGAGTTTTTGAGGTATTTGTGATGTGCAGTGCTACAGGTGGCAGAGGTTCAAACCCTTTGGTCTGTCAGATGGTGTTTTCTTATGTTTTGTGTCTCTGGATTGCATAGGTTTGAATCCTGTGGGTCTATGATCAGTTTGAAAACTTGTGAACAGGAATCTGTGCTCTTTGGCACTTGTGGATGTGTTTGTGATTGGTTTTTGCTTAGAGTGCAAAGCTTTGAGTTATGTATTATATGTGTTAGAGATCTTGAGGTGATCTGAGCTGTGTGTAGGACTTTTTTTGGAGAGTTTTGTGAGAGAGTTTTGATGTATTGTATTGAGCTGCAGTATCCTTTGTCTTGAGGCTCAGCAACATCTGTTGCCATCTCTTGTTTTGATAAAACAAAAAGCTTTAAGACTTAGAGAGACCTCAGACCATTATAAGCATGCTATTACTGTTCATGTGCTGTGATCTCATTGAAAAAGACAATTATATTTGTTGACTACTACTTTTATCACATTATAGTCCCCCCATGAACTAAGAGTTTTATGTATGTGTTGGTGTGAGTGTGGTCAGTGGATAGTGCTCTGCTGTATCCATTTTTACCTTGCATGCACTCAGATCCTCTTCAACAGTGTAAGAAGTGTTTCATTAAAGATGTCATAGATGTGCCATGATGTGAGCAGATGGAGTTTGTAGGCAGACATTCTAACTTTGGATATGATTGAGAATGGGCCCATATGTTTGTCAGAAAGTTTACACTTCAGTCGTGGGAGATGGAGGTTGATTATATCCAGCCAGACTTTATCATTAATCTGATAGGAGTGGGCTGGTCATTGGCATTTGTCATATTGGGTTTTCATGGAATTAGCAGCTTTTTTTAGGGCAGTCTTTATTTTAAGGTGGATCTTTGCTATTTTGGCCACAGAGTCTGTAGAAGCAGGGGTGGTTGTTCATTATTTGGTGTTATGAGTGACAGAAGGATGTTGCCTATAGTTAATGAAGAATAGGCTTCTGCCCATTATAGAGTGGACTCTGTTATTGTGTTGGAATGCTGCCAATGCAAGCCATTCCACCCAGTCATCTTGCTGGTAATTGATGAACATCTGTAGATACTTCTCAATTTCTTGATTGATATATTTGGTTTGTCCATCAGTCTATGAGTGATAGGCAGTCAAGGCATTACTGCAGATGCCAAGTAACTGATATAAGTCATCCAGAAACTTGAATATGAATTGCAGTCCATGATCAGAGATGATTACTTGTGGCATACCATATTTGGCATAGATCTTGTCTCTAAGGATTCATGCCCACCCCTCTGAGGATAACTCTATTGAGCATGTGATTGGAATAATCATCTTAGAGAATCTGTTGATGATCATAATGGTCACATTGAATCTGTTACACTTTGGGAGCCTCATGATCATGTCAATCAATATGTGGGTCTATGATTGGATTAGCATCTCATTCAGATAAAGTGGGGCTGGTCAGGTCTGATTGGAGGTCTTTGCACATTGGCAGGTCTCACACCCCTTTATATACTTCTCTATGTCCTGTCCCAGTTTCAGCCACCAATACTCCCTTAGTACCAACTTCTTAGTCTTGGAGATTCCTGGGTGTCTAGCAGTAGCATGATCATAGCTGAAGGAAATAACCTCCCCCTATAATGCTGTGACCTTTGGGATGTAGAGTTGTCCATCATAATAGAGGAGGCTATCCACTATGGTGATCTCTCATTCATGGTTTAGGGATGTGATGATTCCTTGGTCCCATAGGCTTGGTTGCCTAACTGCACTATGAATTTGGGTGTGTACCTCTTCCTCTGTCAGCATAATTAGGGCCTGAAAGTGTTCTGACTTTAATACAATGACTTTCTTGTTGTCCTCCTCTCTCTGTCTATGATTGGCCTGTCAACTTAGGAGATCAGCCTTCTTGTTGGCTGTTTCTGCTTTATGATATAGCATGTACTGGTACTTGGAGAGGTCAGTGACCCATTGCACTTGTTGTCAGTTCAACTTCTGAGAGAGTCAAAAGTATCATAGGTTCTGATGGTCCATCCACACCTCAAAGGTTTGAGTCACACTGATGAGATAATGCCACCACTCGATCAGAGCAAGCATGATGGCTAAGAGCTCCTTATCATAAATCTCATAATTTCATTCCATGACAGTCAACACCTTGGAAAGAAATGTGACTGGTCTCCACTTCTCTGCCTGTTCCTGAAATAGTACTACTCTGATGGCTCCTTCACTGGAGTCAGCCTCTACTCTGAATCTCCTATCCTGTGTTGGTATAGTGAGGATGACATCCTCAGCTAGTCATTGCTTGAGGTCATAAAATACAGCCTGTTGGGAGATTCTCCATATCTATATCATTTTACCAGTGAGCTGGATTATAGATCATATGATCCTACTATAGTTCTGAATAAATCATCAGTAAAAGTTTTTGAACTCCAAAAAGCTCTGTAGCTCCTTCTTTGTGAGCTCTGGCCATTCAGTTACTCCAGTGATCTTGATCAGGTCCATTTGGATGCTTTCTTTGCTAATGATTACCTCCAAGTACTCAGTTTCCAGTACTTTGAACTCACACTTCTCTGCTTTGAGATACAACTTATGTTTCCTCATTAGCTGGAGAACTTAGCAAAGTAGATGTCAGTGTTCCTTCTTCTCCTTAGACATAATGAGTATATTGTCCAGGTAGATAGTTACCTTTTTGGTCATGATGAGATCTTTGAAAATGTCATTCATCATCCATTGAAAGATGGCAGGTGAATTGGTCAGGCTGACAAACATGACCATTAGTTTGAATAGCCCTCAATTCATCTGAAAAGTGGCCTTCCACTTGTCACCTTTCTTGATTCTGACATTGTTATACCTCTACTGGATGTCAAGTGTCATGTAGTAGTGGGCCCCTCTGAGTTTATCTATTAGTTTGGATATCAGAGGTAATAGATACCAGTTCTTAATGGTCATCTCATTGAGTTTTTGATAGTCCTGCACTGGTTGCAACTTCCCATCCTTCTTATTCATGAAAAAGAATGGTGATACCATAGGCAACTTGGAGGGTCAAATCCATCCACTGGTTAGGTTCTTCTCTATGAACTTGTTGAGTTCTTGTTGTTCAAGGTGGCTGAGTGGATAGGTTTTGCAGTCAAGGTTAGCATTCATGTTTGAGATCAGTTTGATTGTTGTTAGGCCCAAGCATCACATGAACTGATACATGTGATAAACAGGTGTCTCTTCACACTTAAGGGATCAGCTGAGTCCACTATCATGTATCCATATTGGTGTGTCACAAGGTCAGAGATAGACTTGAGGTAGAATAGTAATTGTAAACTTTAGCTTGAAGCTGGGGGTTACCAGCAAGAGTGAGCCTCCTTAAATACATTATATGGTCTGCTAATAATATCCTATACTAATTGTATGTTTCTCTGTCCTGGTTGCTCATTGTCCTAGAGCATTGTTACCATACATAAAAGGTCAATTGTGCATTCATCATTGGTCACTGGTTGCATCAAAGAACCATGATGAGGTTAGCTTTGTTGTGATGACCAAGCCTTCCCATGGTCCTAAGCACCTGTCTTTGACACCTTGACTAAGTGTAAATAGGGGCTTTATAATGAAAAGAAAGAGAAAGAGAGGGAAAAATCATAACATTACCCCCTTCTTAAGACCATCATCCCAATGG
Source organism: Guyanagaster necrorhizus (assembly GCF_019112545.1). Taxonomy (NCBI): domain Eukaryota; kingdom Fungi; phylum Basidiomycota; class Agaricomycetes; order Agaricales; family Physalacriaceae; genus Guyanagaster; species Guyanagaster necrorhizus. The sequence goes on from NW_025064899.1 coordinate 460,658, forward strand.
CTTAATTTAAGGATAATTTATAATTGTGAATTGCTTCTGCTGCATCCATCAGTTTTTTGTTGATCTATTGGTTGGATTCAGGGCCATATCCTTTCCAGCTAATCAGGTAGTCAACTGTTGTCATCATTCTACCACCTTTTGCTTTGACTTTGCAGAGCTTGTGATTTAGAACTTAATCAATTTCATAATATTCTTCATCATTGATTAGGTCAGGAGGTGGTGGGGGAATCTGTTCTGGTTCAGAAAGGCAGGTGCAACATATGGGGTTAGGAGTGTTTCATTAAAGACATTGTGGATTTTCCAGGATGAAGGAAGTTGGAGTCTATAAGCACTAGTGCCGATCTTGGAAATGATTTGGAAGGGGCCCATGCACTTGTTGCTGAGCTTTTGTTTTGGCCAGGGCAGATGGAGATTCATTGTGTCCAGCCAGACTTTGTCATTTACAGAGTATTCGTGGGCTGGGCAATGATGTTTGTTGTATTGCACTTTCATGGAAGTGGCAGTCTTTTCTAATGCCATTTTTGTTTCACTGTGGATCTTTGCTATTGTAGAGGCAAAGTCCATTGAGGCAGATGTGGTTGTGCAGTGTCATTCTATTTGTGTAATGTTTGGGTGTCACCCATGATTGATAAAGAACAGCATTTTTCCCATTGCCAAATAAACCTGATTGTTGTGCTAGAAAGCTGCTAGTGCCAATCATTCTACTCAGTCATCTTGCTGGTAGTTGATGAAAAGCTGAAGATACTTTTCAACTTCTTGGTTGGCATATTCTGTTTGCCCATCAGTTTGTGAATGGTATGTGGTAGATGCATTGTGTTTAATGTGTAGTAATCAATAGAGGTTGTCTAGGAATTTAGAGACAAATTGTGGTCCTCTATCTGGAATAACAACTTGCGGCATGCTGTATTTTGCATATACCTCATCTTGTAATAGCTTTGCCCATCCTTCTGAGGTTAATTTGGTCAAACAGATGATTGGGATGATTACCTTCAAGAAGCAATCAACAATGATAATGATTACATCATATCTATTACATTCTGGTAGTCCAGTGATCATATCAACAGAAATGTGGATCCATGGCAAAGATGGGATCTCATTTGGGTGTAAGGGAGCAGCATGAGCTTGTGTCAATGTTTTTCCCTGCTGACAGATTTCACATGCTTTAATGTATGCAGTAATGTTGTTGCCTATTTTAGGCCACCAGTATTCTCACAACACCAACTTCTTGGTCTTGGTGATGCCAGAGTGGCTGGCAGTAGCATGATTATGGCATGTGGTGATGATTTCACCTCGGAGTCCCTGGTCTTGCAGGATGTAAATGCATCTGTCATAACAGATCATTCCTCCTTTCTTCATCATTCCTTGTTCATGATTAAGGGAGAAGGCAATTCACTGGTCCCATTTGTGGCTATCACAAGTCACACTTTTTATGTGTTCATGAATTTCCTCTTCTGTTGGCATTATCATGGCCCTGAAATGTTCAGGGCATAATAGTGTTACTCCTTTGTTGTTGGCTCCCCCTTGGTTGTGGTCTGCCCTCTGGCTGAGTAGGTCAGCTTTTTTGTTGGTGGTTCCTGCTTTGTGGTGGAACATGTATTGGTATTGGCTTAACTCAGTAACCCATCTCACCTGTTGATGATTGAGTTTCTGTGGTTGTTCGAAGTATCGGAGGTTTTGGTGGTCAGTTCAGATTTTGAAAACCTCAGCTGCCTCAATTAGATAGTGTCACCATTCTTTGAGAGCAAGCATGATGGTGAGAAGCTCCTTGTCATATATTTTGTAGTTCTGTTTCATGACAGTGAGTGCTTTTGACAGGAATGTGACTGGTCGCTATTTGTTGTCTTGTTCTTGGGACAAGATGGCCCCAATAGCCTCCTCGCTTGAGTCAGCTTCAACTCGAAACCTCTCTTCCTGAGTTGGGATAGTGAGTATGACATCTTCCACTAGTCGTCTCTTGAGGTCATTGAAGGTGGTTTGCTAGGAGAGACCCCAGGTCCAAGAGGCATTGCCAGTTAGTTGCATTATTGGGTGGACTACCTTGCTATAGTTACAGATAAAGTGTTGGTAGAAGTTTGTAAATCTGAGAAATGATTGGAGCTCCTTCTTTCTGGTCAGCTTGGGCCACTCCGTTACCCCTGCAACCTTGACTGAATCCATCTGAATACTCTCTTTAGAGATGATAACTCCCAAATATTCTGTCTTGAGCACTTCAAACTCACATTTTTCAGCCTTGAGGAATAGTCTGTGCTTCCTCATGAGGCTTAGTACCTATTGTGTCAGCTCCCTGTGCTCCTTCTTTGTTTTGGACATGATTAGAATGTTATTGAGGTAAATGGTGACCTTTCCAGTGGCAATGAGGTTTTTGAATATGTCATTCATCATCTATTGGAATGTGGCCAGGAAATTGGTGAGTCCAAAGAACATCACCATCAGCTCAAACAGTCTCTGATTGGTTCTGAATGCTGCCTTTCATTTGTCACCCTTCTTGATGCAGACATTATTATACCCCCATCAGATGTCGAGTTTTGTGTAGTACTTGGCACCTCAGAGCTTGTCCATCAGTTCAGAGATCAACAGTAGTGGGTATTGATTTTTTATGGTCATCTCATTAAGCTTCTGGTAGTCCTGGACTGGCTGGAGTTTTCTATCCTTCTTCTTAACAAAGAAGAATGATGATGCCATAGGGGATTTGGAGGGTCTTATTCATCTGCTAGACAAGTTCTTATTGAGAAACTTATTGAGCTCTTGTTATTCATGATTATCCAGTGGGTAGGTCTTGCAGTTCAGATTGGCATTCATGTTCAGAACTAGTTCGATGGCATGGTCTCAGGGCTTTGGCTTTGGCAACTCATCAAAACTCTCCTTCTCGAACAAGTCCTTAAAGTCATGTGCCCAGTCAAGTACCATTTCTTCAAAGGTTTTCTCTGCCTTCTGTTTGTTGTCTTTGGTGGCTAGGTTATTGGCATGATGCATTGCACAAATGCACAATTCTTGTTGGAGGTCTACTGTGAGAATTGTCTCCCCATCCTCTATTTCTTCATCTCACCAATCTTTAGGGTCACCATCAGAAAGCTTGAATGGGATCTTCCTGTAGTGACATCTTGCAAATGTGATCTGCCCAGTTTTCCAATTGATCAGCAGATTATGATGTATCAGCCAATCATAACCAAGGAAGACTTCTTTGGTCCCAAGATCCATGACTGTAAGATCGATTCACTTGGAATGATCCCCAATGGTAAGCCTGAGTTCTATGAATTCAGTGATCAAACCAGCCTGGTTCTTGGTCCTGTCAGCATTGTAGACTGAGATTGGGGTGGCTGTGGCTCAAGTTAGAAGTTGGTGCTTATTGATGAAAGCATGATTGATCGAGCTCCCAGTGCACCTGCTGTCAATGAGTGCTGTTACCATGTATATGGTCTGAGATATGAGGGTTTCAATTTGGGCTTTGGCAAGCAAGTCTTGTCTGGGTGTTTTGGATTATCAGATAAACTTCTGTGGTCTCCTGAGTTCATCAAGCCACTCCAAGGCTTGATGTCATTCAGCTTCCCTAATTCCTTCTACTACTTGGTCGATGACTTCTTTGACCTGGGTTCAATGAATCCAGTTTCTGAGTACAGCCTTTGCTGCAGCTTCATTTGTGGCATCTTTGATGGCCCTCCATGTCCATTCAGTCTTGAATGGTTTGAGCCAAGTTTTAGGGCTCTCTGCCTGTGTTTGGCCTGAAGGCATTTGAGATTTTTTATGCAATTCCTTGATGTGTGTGGTACAACTGGGTATATTTGAATGCATGATAGGAACAGTCATAGAGATAACTACAGAAGTACTATCAGTCTAACTAGTGGCTGGAATTTGCACACCATAAGTCCTTTTGGCCAGTCCAGTGGAATCACTCGCTGGCTGGCCTCGTCTTTTACTTCCTCAACTTTTGTTTCCTTCTCCAGTTCTTTGTTCTCCTTTTACAGTTCAGCAATCTGAGCCTGGATGTCTTCTTGGATCCTCTTCTTCTTTAGGCAGTCTTTTGCCATATGCTCCTTCTGTCCACAATTGAAACATTTTCCTTTCTTCTTTATGTGGTCTATGTCTATTGACTTCTCTGCCTCTGTATATGTGGTCCCGGTTCCTGTTTTGTAGGAGGTCAGAGTTGAAGAGGCTCTCTGTGGTTTCCTGGCAGTTGTCCCTGATGCTTTGTTCAGGGTTGGTGGAGTCAATTTCTTAAGGTAATCTTGCAGGGTCAATGATTCCACTTTCTGCCTTTGCCGCTCCTTATATATTTCAATGATTTGTTCCTTCCACTCATTGTATCCTACTGGCATCAGCATCTTGATGCCAATAGCAGAAATCATCATGATGTATGAGGAGGGGACACCTTGACCATCTGGCCATTGTTGGCCATGTCTTCTCAGATGCCTGCTAGCTTGGCAAGTCATTCCAACTCATTGAAGTAATCTGTTGCTGCCCTATCTCCCATTTTATATTCTTTGATCTTCTGCTTATGCACCTCCTGTACCACTGAGTCAATGAATTTGTTGTTTAGCATTTGTTTAAACACTGGCCATGAGGAGTATCAGTAGTGCCTTCAAGTTATCGATCAGAAGTTAGGGGAAATGAGGATCCATCATGTTTTTGCCTTCTCTTTAAGATAGGAGATGGCAAAGGTGATCTTGTTCATGTCAGTTCCTAAGTATCCAATGTATACTTCAAAGTACTGTTCACAATCAACCAGGAATCAGTCAATATCATCTGAGGCCCCCTTGAAGGGGCAGGGTTTCCTTAAGAGGTCTGAGTGGCATTGAAGTACTGTGGCATCATAGGGCAGAGCCCTCATCAGGTTTGGCCAGCCATCAAATGGTGGTCATTGCTATTCATGTGGTGGTCTCGGGAATGAATGAAGTGAATTGTCATCAGCCACCAGACTCCCTCATAATGGCTCATCTGCCCAAACAATGATGCTATCACAGATGGTAAATCCTAGTCAGACTGCCTCTGGGTTGTCTCTTATTGGTTCCTTCCTGCTTCCAGTTGCTTCATCAGGGGGTGGCTGGGCCTCCAACAGTTGGCTTCCTTTGCCAGTCCATGGATTTTGGTAGCTAGACAGCATTTCTCTGGGCTATGGTCAGGATCGAGAAAGCCAGGTTGCCATAGAACCAGAGGAGGGATCAGAGTATGAAAACATACTTTAGATGGATAGAGTCATATATGCAGCTTGCTTTGGTTTTTTGGGTGGTGTTCGAGGCATGGATTGTACAGGTATCAGCATTCGATATGCTGATGGTCTGTCGACTTAGTCTTTGGGGTGTCTTCAGTTGTATTGGACCATAGCATAGTCTGTTGCCACATGTCTCAGGATTTCTGTTCTCTGATCAGTTGTAGAATGAAGGTATAATTGTCCTAATTCAGATGCTATCCAAGTAGCATCATGCCATAAGTAGTTTACCTCCTGCAGGTAGTACTTCTGATACTCCTGCATCCTGGCTCTCTTGATCTCCTGTTCCAATTCTTCTTTGTCTGTCATTTCTTGTAATCCATACCTGAGGACTCTGCCAGGACAAGGCAGGTCACTACTCTCAGTTTCCTCATCATCCCCTTCCTTCTCAAGGAGAGAAGCAGTGAGCAGGTCATAAAAACTCTCTGCCCTCTCTGGCTGTATTGTCGTCCCAGATCCCTGGCTGGGTGCTTGGCCCAGCAGTTGCAGGACCTGGTGTATGGTTGTAGATGGCAATGGGCTGGCTGCTGATATCAGAGTCATACCTGTTTCCACCAGTTGCTCTCACTGCCTCTATTTGCTCATGATAGAGGCAGACATTTTGTCAGTAGTCATTGTCAATAAGCTGACCAATGACCCTACTTCTGAGAAATCCTCAGAGTGCATGGGCAGAGATATGGGCATTGTTAGGGATTCAAAGTCTGTAGTGTCCAAGGATGGACTCGTCACTTCTGAATGCTGAATTGGCACTGAGAGTTCATTGGAAAGGGAGGTATTGCAGTGTTGGGGGGCATTGACTTCTTCTGGCTCAAGTACCATCTGCTCAGTACTCAGAGGTTCTGCTCCTCATGGTACTAGATTCTCTGAAAATTAGAGAGGAGAGAGAGAGGTTCACCTGTACTGGTGCAAGGATGCTGGCAACCTCTGGCCAGAGTCCATACCAGTTAGAGATGTTGGCTCTAGCCAGCTGGTCTCTCTCCACCCTTCACTGGGAGTCTCTGTTTTGCTCATCATACTCAGCGGCAGCCCTCCTCTGTGACTCTTCTTCTACATAGTGGTCCTCATGCTTGCCACATACTGGCTGTGGGTCATTTTGCTGCCTATGCTCTTCTTGTTGTATGGCATCATCATAGTTGAAGGGAATGGTAAAGTCCCAAGTTGGGAAGTACTGATGTACAGTCTCTTCTCATCATTCTTGTCATCTTTGTTCATCATCTGGCTGGTCTGGGGGGCCCCGCCCCACTCTGGTGCTGGTTCCAGTGGGGGAAGGGGCACTGTGAGGCTGGCTGCAAGGAGTTGGGGGTCAGGATTGTCAAGCCATCTGAGGGGCATCAAGAGAGTCTCAGGCATGGTCGGCAATCCCATGGGTATGGAAGGCAGAAGAAGGAGAGGAGGACTGCTAGAAGAAATTCCCTGGAATGTCTTCATCTTCATGGTCAGGGGTGGGGTCTGGTACAATGATTTCATGTCCTCTTGGGATACTATAGTTCCAGTTTCTGGATTCAGAGAGGTGCTGTCCTCTCTCTTCTTCTTGACCATCTCTCTGATGCAAGCCACTAGGCCTAGCTTCTGGAGGCTGGTAGGTCATTCTTCAGGATGCAGGGATGTCATGGAGTGGGAGATCAGGGGTTATGTTTTGGAGTATGTGCTGGATACATTGAAATTCCTGGTAATGTCTGAGAGCCCAAGTGGTAATTGAATGGTGTTCCTGGCACAGCTGGATGATCACCAATAAACCGATCAATGTTCCGATGATGGAAGTGAGGAATTCAGAAAACTCATGGTCAAAATTAGGGTTGTCATTGTTAGAGGGGAGCATTCGGTTTTTCAGCACAATTGGGCTTGAGAAAGAGAAGGATGAAGCTTTGAGCTAATTGTTAGGCCCAAGCATCACATGAACTGATACACATGATAAACAGATGTCTCTTTGCACTTCGAGGGATCAGCTGAGTCTACTATTGTGTATCTGTATCGGTGTGTCACAAGATCAGGGATAGACTTGAGGTAGAATAGTAATTGTAAACTTTAGCTTGAAGCTGGGGGTTACCAGCAAGAGTGAGCCTCCTTAAATACATTACATGGTCTGCTAATAATATCCTATACTAATTGTATGTTTCTCTGTCCTGGTTGCTCATTGTCCTAGAGCATTGTTACCATACATAAAAGGTCAATTGTGCATTCATCATTGGTCACTGGTTGCATCAAAGAACCATGATGAGGTTAGCTTTGTTGTGATGACCAAGCCTTCCCATGGTCCTAAGCACCTGTCTTTGATGCCTTGACTAAGCATAAATAGGGGCTTTATAATGAAAAGAAAGAGAAAGAGAGGGAAAAATCATAACAATTGTGTGATTCTAGGACTTTGATTTGGGTAGTTCATTGAAGTTCTTCTTCATGAATAGGTCTTGATAGTCTTGTGTCCATTCAGGTACTATCTCCTCAAATGTCTTCTCTTCTCTTTCTTCATATGCCTTTGTGGCCAAGTTATTAGCATGAAGTACTGCTCATAGGTGATTTGATGCATCAATGGTGAGTATAGTTTTACCATCCTCTATCTCCTCATCCTATTGGTCTTCTAAATCTGCATCAGGAAGTATAAACAGATTCTTCTTGCAGTGACATCAGGTGAACATAATGTGGCTTGTCTTCCAATTAATCAATGGGTTGTGGCAAATCAGCTAATCATAATCTAGGAAGACCTCCTTGGTTCCTAGGTCAGTTATGGCAAGGTTGATTCATTCTGAATGATCTCCAATTGTCAATCAAAGTTTGACAAACTCTGTGATGGATCTGGCCTGGTTCTTTATTCTGTTGGCATTGTAAACTGGTATTAGAGCAGTGGTGGCCTTCATTGGCAAGTGATGCCTGTTGACAATGACACAATTGATCAAACTTCTGGTGCATCCACTATCAATCAGGGTGGTGACAGCAAAGCTGAACTAATTGGTGAGGGTCTGAATCTGTGCCTTTATGATGAGATCACAACCCACTCCCTTCTGTCTCCAAAAGTACTTCTTCAGTCCTTGCAATTCATCCAGCCATTCAAGAGCCTTCTCCCACTCTTCTTTTTCCAGTTCAGTGGCCAGGTCCTTTATTGCCTTGCTGATCCTGGTAGGGTGTATCCAGTTCCATAAGGTAGCAACTGCCTCCTCCAGCCTCTGGGCTTCTTTTACTGCTTGCCAGATCTATTCAGTGTCAAAGAGCTTTAACCATGTGATAGAGGTCTCTCCCCTTGTTCAGCCCATAGGCATTTGAGTCTTAGGTGGTTGTAATTCTTTGGATGTGGTAGTGAGGAACTCTCAGGGTATATTTGAATGCTCATAAATACTCATATCTACAGAATGCATATGAGTCTGACCCATGGTTACCAGTAACACACCATTGCATCCTTTGGCTGACTGAGTGGAATCACTCACTCATCAGCCCTGTCTTTTCCCTCTTTCTGATCTGCTTCTGAGTTATCCATACTGTCTGCTTCCCTCTGTAACTCTGTGATCTGTGCTTGGATGTCTTTCTGAGTTCACTTCTTCTTCAGGCAGTCTCATGACATATGACTCTTCCATCCACAATTGAAGCACTTCTCTTCTTTCTTCAACTGGTCTACATCTATTGGCTTCCTGCTCCCAGTGTAGGTTGTTTCAGTTCCAGTCTTCTGTGTGGTGTATGATGAGGTAGCAGGTGCTGAGGCAATGCTAGGTCTCCTGCCAGTGTTCTTCCCATTCTCAGTTGATTAGGGCTTCTTCTGCTCAATCATCACTTCTGCCCTGATTGCCTTCTGTCACATTCATTTTTTATTTATTTCTATGATCCTGGCCTTCCATGTTTCATAACCTCTTAGGATATTGGTGCCAATATCAGAGATCATACTAATGTAGGATAGAGGTACCTCTATTTTGAGGTACTTGACCATTTATCCATCTTCATCAATACTATCATATACTCCAGCTAGCATTTTGAGTCATTCTAATTCATCAAAGTATTCATTGGCAATTTTGTCTCTCATTTGGTACTCCTTCATCTTGTTTTTGTGGACCTCCTGGACTGCAGGATCTATGAACTTGTCTTGGACCATCTGTTTAAAGATGGCCCAAGATGGGTAGTAGTAGTGTTGTTGGATAGTGGAGTGAAGAGTTGGGGCAATTAGGATCCACCATCACTTGGCCTTGCTTTCAAAACAAGAGGTGGTAAAAGTGATCTTATTCATGTCAGACCTGAGGTATGTAGTGTAGACTTTGCAGTACTATTCACAGTCTATGAAGAAGCAGTCAATATCATCTGAGGTACCTTTAAAGGGGTGAGATGTTCAGATGAGATCAGGCTTGCACTGGAGCATGGTGGCATTCTGTGATAGCACCTCCATGGGATTTGAATACTCATTAAAGGGCAGTCATTTCCATTCTGCCAATGGTTCCAGGAATGAGTGTAAAGAGTTATCATTGGCCACTGGGCTTCCTTCAGGTGCTGCTTCCTTCTGCACTATGTGCCCATCCTGAATTGTAAATCCTAGTCTTGTGGCTTCAGGGTTGTTGCCACTTGGCTCTAAGGCTTGTCCAGCCTCAGCAAGAAGTTGGCTATCAGGTTTGATCCATGGATTTTGAAACCTGATAGGTCAGAGAGGTTGCTGAACCTTGGGCCATATAGTTTGTATGGTGGCTTCTTAGCTAGACACAGTGGATAATGAAGGTTAAGAACTTATGGTTCATAATGAGGGGGCAATGTATGTGGCATGCTGTGGCAGCTCTGGTGGTATATTCAGCATGAGTTGAATGTCATGCTGATAGAGCAGAAGGCCCCTCAGTTGATCCTCAGGGTGGGTCCTGTTATAAATATAGATAGCATAGTCAGTAGCTGCATATTGTAATAAATGTCTTTTTTTGTCATTACTTGCACTGGGATATCTCCTTTTCAGCAGCATTATCAGCCAGCTAATGCCCTTCCATAGAAGAGCTGTCCCTTCTCAGTACAGCTCTTTGAATTCTTCTTGTCAATTGCAGCTGATCTCTGCTTCTAGTGCTTTCCTATCCACATCCCCATATTCTAAGAACACATCAATCCTAATAGGAACATCTTCATCACTCTCTTCACTCTCCTTGCTGCCTTTCACCTTCTTACTGTCCAGTTCCTTCTCCTTGAGGAAGTTGGTGGGCAAGTCATAGGCAGTCAGCTTGAGTCCCCCCCCATATTGTTGCTGGAAAGCTCTCTATTGCTTTCAGCATAGGGTCTGGAGGAGGGTTGTTGTCAGGGTTTGGAAGGTCCATTCCCTCTATTCCTTCAGTCTGCTTCTGTCTCTCTCTCCACTGCTGTGGTATACCTTCAGAAGTCATTGTAGAAGTTGTGATTGAGAAAGAGAGCAGTGATATATTCTTGAAGGAATCATTGGAGAGCTTGGTCAGAAATTCTGACTCCTGAAGGAACTCAGATTCTGTATCCTCTGAGAATTGAGCTGGTGTCTGATGGGAGGGAGCTGCTGCTCCCAGTGCTTTCTTCATAGATGGAGGGTGGGGGTTTATAGTCATCATCAAGGTTTCTTGCTTTGTCTGCAGTGTAGACCTTGGCATTGGCCCAATGATCAGTGGACTATGGATCATCTCCAGTGTCAGGGCTCCACTCTCAGAGTCAAATACTAGTGGGACTTGGGGGAGGTGTGTCTGTGATTCCTGTTTGCTCAGTGTCCTCTGCATCAACCCCAGAGAACTCTCCTTCTTCTCCTTCATAGTATAGGTTTCTGTCTGCTTCCTTGTATAGTCTGCAGGCTTCTGAGGGAGCTGGTCCCTACTCTGTGGCCTGTTCTTCTCATGCTTGTTGTTGTTGCTGATATTCATAATAGAGGTCATCAGCCTCTTGCTCCCACTCAGCTGCCTCCTGCTCAATACACTCTTGCTCTTCTTCACTTGGATCATATCCCTCTCTTTCCCACTGCTTGACCTCTATTCAGGCTGAGTAGTGGGCATCTGATTTCCCATAGTCATCAGGTGACTTCTTGTGGTAGAGGCTGAGAGTTGAGGGGATAGGGCTGTTTGAGAGAATGGGACTTTTGTTGGAGGTGGCATACCTGGTATCTCTTTCTGCAAGTCTTGCAACCTTATTAATGGAGTCCTGAGCATGGTCTCCAATGCTGGGCTCATGGGGAGCAGTAGAAGAGTTGGGGGATAGTGACTCCTCAAAGAAGTTGTCAGAGAGGTTCTCATCTTCTTAGTTAGAGACTGGGAGGGTGGACCCACAGTGTTCATGCTAGGATGTCAAATGGGTTCCTGAACTCTGTGATAGCATGATGCTGATTGTCTTAGCTAGTTGTTCCAGTGGATCCATCTTGTTGACACTCTTCTTCTTCTTGAGTGCCCCTGCTATTCATGCCACTAGATCTGGCTTCAGATATGGTTCCTGTCACAGGCTGGAAGGAGGCTCTAGCAGAGGGGGAAATGTCTTAGAGAAGAAGGTCAGAGGTGATATTTTGTAGGATCTGCTGAATTTGTACAAAGGATTGGTAGTGCCTAACTACCCATGCAGTGATTAATTGATGTCCTCAACAGAGTGTGATGATGGCTAATAAGCCTAATAAGATTCCTATGATCAAAGCTAGAAGCTTAAAAAATTCATCAGTAAGATTGGTAGTTGTAATGTTAATGGCAGGCATTTGGTTTCTTTTGCTTGTGATAGATATAAAGAAAGGGAATTAGGAAGTCTTAAACTAATTGTTAGGCCCAGGTGACATATGACTATTGACACATGATAAATGAGTGCTGTATCATGTTTGTACAATCACACCCAAGTTCACTTGTTGTGCAGCAGGATTGTGCATTCAAGATCAAAGATTAGTTGACTCAAGATAGAATAGTGATATAAAGAATAGTTCAAGACTAGAGATACATGATGCTGTCTATGCTACTTATATACTGTTCATCTCATAGCTAATTATAGTCCTACTAATTGTGTAGCTAAGTGCAATAGTGCTGACTGCTGGATTATATCATGGTTACCTACAAAAGGAATACTGTCTAGTCATTGGAGTGTTGCTAGATGTTGAGAAACAATGGGTGATTGTGCTGACTAAGAGTGTCTCACAGTTCCTAGATGCTTATGTTAAATGCTCTGACTAAGCATAAATAGAGGTTAAAGGTCAAAATAAGAAAGAAAAGGTGAAAAAATCATAACAAATGTGTCTGGTCTTATGATTAAGTACTTGATCAATTTCATAATGTTCTTCATTATCAATGAGGTCAGGTGGTGGTGCAGGGGGTTTCTCTTGATTTGAAAAGACAGGTGCAACATATGATATTAGGAGTGTTTCATTAAAAGTGTCATGAATATGCCAAGAGGCAGGCAGCCAGAGCTTATAGGTGGAAGCTTCAACCTTAGATATAATGAGGAATAGGCCAGTACATTTGTCAGACAGTTTTTATTTCAGATGTGGTAAATGGAGATTTGTCATATCCAGCCAGACTTTATTGTTGGGTTTGTATGAGTGTGCTGGCTAATGGTGTTTGTCATAGTGTGACTTCATTGCCTTCATGGCCTTCTTGAGCACTGCCTTTATTTCTAAGTGAATCTTTGCTATTTTAGCTGCAAAGTCTGTGGACATGAGCATGATGGTTCAGTGTTTTGTGGATTGTGTGATGAGGAGGTGATGTCTGTAGTTGACAAAGAAGGGGCTTTTACCAGTGGCCAAGTGGACTTGGTTATTATGTTGGAACACTGCTAATGCCAGCAATTCAGCCCAGTCATCTTGTTGGTAATTGATGAACATATGTAGATACTTCTGAATCTCTTGATTGATGCATTCAATCTGTCTATTGGTCTGTGGGTGATAGGTGGTTGAGGTGTTACTGTGGATGCCAAGCAATCAGTATAGATCATCCAGGAACTTGGATATGAACTGTGGCCCACAGTTGGAGATGACTACTTGTGGCATGCCATACTTGGCATAAATCTCATCTCTAAGGATCTGAGTCCATCCTTCTGAGGATAACTCCATTGAACATGCAATTGGAGCAATCATCTTAAAGAATCTATTGACAATCACAATGATCACATCAAATCCATTACATTCTGGTAATTCAGTGACTATGTCAACCAATATGTGGGTCCATGGTTAGGTCAGTATCTTGTTCAGATGGAGCAGAGCTGGTCAGACCTGGTTGAAGGCCTTCACACATTGACAAGTTTTACACTCTTTTACATACTTTTCTATGTCCTGCCCCAGTTTCAGCCACCAGTACTCTCTTAATACCAACTCCTTTGTCTTAGAGATTCCTGGGTGTCCAGCAGTGGTGTGGTCATAGCTGAGAGAAATGACCTCTCTTTGTAGCACAGCAACCTTCAGGATATAGAGTCATCCATCATAATGAAGGAGGCCATTCACCATGGCAATTCCTCATTCATGGTTTAAGGATGTAGCAATCTCTTGATCTTATAAACTTGGTTGCCAAACTGTGCTATGGATTCAGATGTGTGTTTCTTCCTCTATCAGCATGATTAGAGCCTGGAAGTGCTCTAGTTTTAATATGATCACTTTCTTGTTGTCATCCTCTCCCTGACCATGATCAGCTTGTCAACTTAGGAGATCAGCCTTTTTGTTGGCCACTCCTGCTTTATAGTGTAGCATGTACTGGTACTCAGAGAGTTTGATGATCCATCATGCTTGTTACCAGTTTAACTTTTAGAGGAGTTGGGAATATCATAGATTCTGATGATCCATCCACATCTTGAAGGTCTGTGTTGCACTGATAAGGTAATGCCACCACTCAGCAAGAGCAAGCATGATGGCCAGCAGCTTCTTGTCATAGATTTCATAATTCTGCTCTGTGATGGTCAGCACCTTAGAAAGGAACACAACTGGTCTCCACCTCTCTGCCTGCTCCTGGGATAGTACTGCTCTGATGGCTCCTTCACTAGAGTTGGCCTCTACTCTGAATCTCCCATCTTGTGTCAGTATGGTAAGGATGATGTCCTCAGCTAACTGCTGTTTGAGGTCATGAAATGTGGTCTGCTGGGAGATTCCTCATGTCCATGCCATTTTACCAGTGAGCTAGATCATGGGCCATACAATCTTACTATAGTCCCAGATGAATTGTCAGTAGAAGTTTGTGAACCTCAAAAAGCTTTGTAGCTCTTTCTTCTTCATGGATTCTGGCCACTTGGTTACTCCAGCTATCTTGATTGGGTCCATTTGGATACTTCCTTCACTGATGATCACCCTCAAGTACTCTGTCTCCAATACCTCAAACTTACACTTTTCTGCTTTGAGGTACAGTTTATGTTTTCTCATCAGCTGTAGAACTTGTTGGATGAGACATTGGTGCTCCTCCTTATCTTTGGACATGATGAGTATGTCATCCAAGTAGATCATCACCTTCCCAGTTGTGATGAGGTTTTTAAATATATTGTTTATCATCCATTGGAAGATGGCAGGCAAATTGGTCAGGCCAAAAAACATGACTGTGGGCTCAAATAGCTCTTGATTCATTTGGAAAGCAGCTTTCCACTCATTGCCCTCCTTGATTTGTACATTGTTATACCTCCATTGGACATCAAGCTTTGTGTAGTAACAGGCCTCTCTGAGCTTGTCTATCAGTTTGGATATCAGAGGTAATAGATACCAGTTCTTGATGGTCATCTCATTGAGCTTGTGGTAGTCCTGTATGGGTCACAGTTTGCCATCCTTCTTCTTTATAAAGAAGAAGAGGAATGCCATAGGTGATTTGAAAGGTCTGATCCTTCTGCTCATAAGGTTTTCTTCTAAGAATTTGTCAAGTTCTTGTTGTTCAAGATGGCTGAGTGAATAGGTTTTGCAGTCAAGATTGGCACTCATGTTCAGGATTAATTCTATTGCATGATCCCAGGGCTTTGATTTGGGTAGTTCATCAAAGTTCTCCTTCACAAATAGATCTTGATAGTCTCATGCCCATTCAGATACCATCTCCTCAAATGTCTTCTCTCCTCTCTCTTCATGTGCCTTCACAGCCAGATCATTAGCATGATGAATTGCTTGTAGATGAGTTGATGCATCAATGGTGAGTATAGTTTCACCATCTTTTATCTTCTCATCCCATCGGTCTTCAGGGTCTGCATTGGAGAGGATAAAGGGATTCTTCTTGCAGTGACATCAAGCAAATGTGATACAGCCTGTCTTCCAATTGATCAATGGGTTGTGGCAGATCAGTCAGTCATGACCTAGAAAGACTTTCTTGGTTCCTAGGTCAGTTATGGCAAGGTCAATCCATTCTAAATGATCTCCAATCATTAACCAGAGCTTGATGAACTCCATGATGGATCCAGCCTGATTTTGGGTTCTATCAGCATTATAGACTGGAATTGAGGCAGTAGTGGCCTTTGTTGGTAAGTGGTGCCTGGTGACAAAGGCACAATTGATCAAACTTCCAGTGCATCCACTGTTGATCAGAGTGGTGATGGCAAAACTGGACTGATTTGTGAGAGTTTGAATCTGTGCCTTTATGACAAGATCATGATCTGATCCCTTCTGCCTTTAGATGTACTTCTTTGGTCTTTGCAGCTCATCCAGCCTTCAAGGGCCTTCTCTTGCCTCTCCTTTTCCAGTTCATTGGCTAGTTCCTCTGTCACTTCACTGGTTCTAGTAGGGTGTATCTAATTTTGTAGGATAGCAACTGCCTTCTCTGGCTCATAGGCTTCTTTTACTGCTTGCCAGATCCACTCAGTGTCAAAGAGTTTTAGCCATGTGATAGGGGTCTCTCTCCTTGTTCAGCCCATAGATGTTTGAGTCTTAAACAGTTGTGATTCTTTGGATGTGGTGGTAGAGGAAACTTGGGGTATATTCAAATGCATGTAAATAATAGTATCTACAGAATGCATATGAGTCTGACCTGCAGCTACCAGTGACATACCATAAAGTCCTTTGGCCAACTGAGTGAAATCACTCACTTGTTGGCCTCATCTTTTCCTTCTTCCTGGCCTACTCTTGGGTCATCCATTTCATCTGCTTCTTTCTGCAGCTCTGTGATCTGTGCTTGAATGTCTTCTCAGGTTCACTTCTTCTTTGGGCAGTTCCATGACATATGGCCCTTCTGTCCACAATTAAAACACTTCCCTTCTTTTTTCATCTGATCTATGTCCATTGGCTTTTCACTGCTGGTGTAAGTTGTCCTCATTCCAGTTTTATGAACTGTATAAGCAGGGATGAAAGAGGTTGAGATGGTGCTAGATCCCCTTTCTGAGGATCCTCTGGTATTCTTTCTGTTCTCTGTCAGTGAGGGTCTTCTTTGGCTCAATTGCAGCTTCTGCCCTGATCACCTTCTGCTGCATTCACTCCTTATTCATCTTGATAATTCTGGCCTTCTATGCTTCATAGCCCTTCAGGATGTTGGTGCTAATGTTAGAAATCATGGTGATGTAGGATAGGGGCACCTCAAGCTTCATGTATTCAACCATTTGCCTGTCCTTGTTGATGCTATTGTGTACCCCTGCCAATGTCTCAAGTTGTTCTAACTTGTTGAAGTATTTGCTGGCCATCTTGTCTTCCATTCAGTACTCCTTCATCTTGTTCTTGTGTACTTTCTGGATAGCAGGGTTGATGAATTTGTCCTGGACCATCTGTTTGAAGATGAGCCAGGATGGGTATTGGTAATACTGTCAGATGGTGGAATATAAAGTCAGGGTGATTAAGATCCACCATTGTTTGGCCTTGCTTTTGAAATAGGAGGCAGCAAAGGTGACTTTGTTCATATTGGATCTAAAGTATGCAGTATAGATCTCAAAATATTGTTCACAATCCACAATGTCATCTGATGCACCCTTAAAAGGGTGGAGTGTGTGGACAAGATCAGGTTTACATTGGAGCATAGTGGCATTCTGGAGTAGTGCCCCCATTGTGTTTGGGTATTTGTTGAAGAGGGATTATTTCCACTCTGCCAGTGATCTGGAGAATGAGTGCAGGGAATTGTCATTGGCCATTGGACTTTCTTCAGGCATAGCTTTCTTTCACACTATGTGTCTATCCTGAATCATAAATCCCAATCTCATGGCTTCAGGGTCATCTCCACTTGGTTCCAGATCAGTTGAGACTTGCTCAGCCCCAGCAAGAAGTTGGCTACCAGGTTTGGTCTATGGATTTCAGAATCCAATAGGTCAAAGGGATTGCTGGACTTTTGGTCATACAGCCTGTATGGTGGCTTCTTGGCTGGATACTGTAGCTAGCAAAGGTCAGAAGCTTATGGTTTATAATGATTGGGCAGTGTATATGGCATGCTATAGTGGTTCTGTTAAGCCCAAATTCCATGTGACAATCAACACATGATAAACAGTTCAGTACCTCACACTTCGGGTATGTCCGACTGAGTTCACTGATGTGATGAAAGTGTTGTGAGGTCAAGGTGTCGCAAGTAGTAGGAGCTCGAGATAAGATGGTGAAGTAAAACTTTAGTTCGAGACTGAGGTATTACAGCGAGAACTGAGCTACTTAAATACTGTCATGCTATAAATAAGCATTCACAAAAGGCTGTTGTCCTGCTGTGTGCTGTTTCCCCTACCGTTGCCAGTCTCTCCACAAAAACTATTGTCCTGCTGTGTGCTGTTATTGCTGCACCGCAGTTGGAGGACAAAAAGGTCATTGTCTCTCCCTTCACAGCACACAGCAGTGCGGTATGACAAGGACTGACTGAGTTGCTGAGCTAAGCGTTCCCACGGTCCTAAGCGCTGGCCTAAGCACTCTGACTAAGCAAGATAGGGGTCATTTCCGAGGAAAAAGAAAAGAAAATAGGAAGAAAATAGGAAAAATCATAACATTACCCTCTCCTTAAGACCATTGTCCCAATGGCTAAGTTAGGGAAGTCCCCCGCCCCTTGGCAGGAGGTGGCCGATCTGCTGGACCCCTCGGGTGGAGGCACATTGCTCTTTGCTGTATGTCCCCACTGGTTGTCCATTGTCCACTGCAGAGCCATCTTCATCGTCCTCTTGTAACATTCTCCCATCATCAGCAGGTTGGTTGAACATCGAGTCCTTCATGTCCAACTTGTTGATTCTGTGTTCATAATCTCGAATGGCGTCCTCTGCATTCATGTATTTTTTGTTGACCCATTGGTTTGATTCTGGTTCATACCCCTTCCAGCTGACTAGATAGTCAATAGTTGTTTTCATGCCTCCCCCTCATGCTCTAATCTTTTGGGTTCTGTGGTTTAGCACTTCATCAATTTCGTAATGTTCTTCATCGTCGATGAGTTTGGCTGGTGGTGGAGGTGGTTTCTCTTGGTTCAGAAAGGTGAGAGTCACATATAGTGTCAATAATGTTTCGTTAAAAACATTATGAATTTTCCAAGTTGCTGAGAGCTGCAACTTGTATGCAGATTTGCTGACTTTTGCGATCACCTTGAATGGTCCAGTTCGTTTATCTGCCAGTTTTTGTTTTGGCCGTGGCAGATGCAGATTTGTGGCATCCAACCAAACTTTGTCGTTGGTTAAATATTCATGAGCAGGGCATTTGTGCTTGTCGTACTGTTTTTTCATTGTTAAGGCAGCCTTGTCAAGGGCGGTCTTGGTCTCCTCATGGATCTTTGTCATCATTGATGCAAAGGTCATTGAAGCCGGCATTGTTGTATGGACTCGACTGGTTTGTGCAACTGGTGGGTTCCATCCATAGTTCACAAAGAATGGCATTTTACCCGTTGCGGAGTGAATTCTGTTGTTGTGCTGGAATGCTGCCAGTGCGAGCCATTCCATCCAGTCGTTCTGTCTGTAGTTGATGAAAAGTCGTAAGTACTTTTCAATTTCTTGGTTGGCCCATTCTGTTTGGCCATCGGTTTGTGGATGGTATGCTGTCGAAGCATTCCTCTTGATATTCAGGAGTTGGTACAGATCGTCCAAGAATTTGGAGACGAATTATGGTCCTCTGTCTGAAATTACTACCTGAGGCATGCCGTATTTTGCATAAACCTCATCTCATAGTATTTTTGCCTATCCCTTGGATGTCAATTCTGTTGAACAGGTGATTGGAATGATCGCCTTTGAGAAGCGATCGACTATGACAATGATGGCGTCATAGCCATCACTTTCGGGAAGTCCAGTTATCATATCCACCAAAATGTGGATCCATGGTGAAGAAGGGACCTCGTTTGGGTGGAGTGGTGCTGCTCTGAGTTGTGTTGAAGACTTGCCTCATTGGCAAACCTCGCATGCTTTGACATATCAGGTGATATCATAGTCCATCTTGGGCCATCAATATTCCCTTAAGACCAGTTCCTTGGTCTTAGTGATCCTGGGATGTCTGGCAGTCGCATGATCATGACATGTGGCAATGATATCACCCTGCAGTCGTTGATCTCGGGGAATATAGATTCGTTCATCATAACGGATCAATCCCTCTTCTTTCTTCAAGCCTCACTTGTGGTTGAGTGATGAGGCAATTCTTTGATCCCACTTGTGGGGATCCCTTGTGGTGCTCTTGATGTGTTCGTGCATCTCTTCTTCTATAGGCATTATCATTGCTCAGAAGTGTTCTGGCCATAGTAATACGACCTCCTTGTTGTCGTCTCCTCCTTGGTCATGATCCGCCCTGCGGCTGAGGAAATCAGCCTTTTTGTTTGCTGTGCCAGCTTTGTGGTGTAGCATGTATTCGTATTCAGATAGTTCCGTTACCCATCGTGCTTGTCTGTGATTAAGCTTTTGTGGTTGTCAGAAGTATCGGAGGCTTTGGTGATCTGTCCAGATCTCAAAGGTCTGGACTGCTCCAATGAGATAATGCTGCCATTCAGCAAGAGCAAGCATTATGGCTAGGAGTTCTTTGTCATAGATTTTGTAGTTGCGTTCAGTTATTGTGAGTGCTTTTGACATGAAGGTGATGGGTCACCATTTGCCATCCTGTTCCTGTGAAAGTACGGCTCTGATTGCACCTTCGCTGGAGTCAGCTTCCACTCAGAACTTCCCGTCTTGACTCGGTATGGCTAAGATGACATCTTCAGCTAACTGGCATTTGAGGTCACCAAATACTGCCTGTTGAGAAATTCCCCAGCTCCATAGGAAATTTCCGGTTAATTGTGTCATTGGTCGGACGATTTTGCTGTAGTCCCGAATAAACCATTGGTAGAAGTTTGTAAATCCCAAGAAGGATTGTAGTTCCTTCTTTTTGGTCGGTTCCGGCCACTCAGTGACTCCTGCTATTTTGATGGGATCCATTCGAATGCTTCCCTTGCTGATAATGACTCCGAGGTATTCCATTTCCAATACCTCAAATTCGCATTTTTCAGCCTTGAGGAAAAGTTTATGTTTCCTCATCCATGATAGTACTTGTTGTACTATCAGTTGATGTTCTTCCTTGGTTTTGGTCATGATGAGGATGTCATCTAAATAGATTGTTACTTTTCCAGTGGCGATGAGATCTTTAAAGATATCGTTCATCATCCACTGGAATGTGGCTGGTGAATTGGTGAGTCCAAAGAACATTACCGTCGGTTTGAACAAACCACGGTTGGTTCAAAAAGTGGCCTTCCATTCATCACCTTCTTTGATGCAGACATTGTTGTATCCCCACCGAATGTCAAGTTTGGTGTAGTATTTAGCACCTCGAAGTTTATCCATTAACTCTGAGATTAAAGGAAGTGGGTAGCGATTCTTGATTGTCATTTCGTTTAATTTCTGATAATCCTGTACTGGTTGGAGTTTTTCATCCTTCTTTTTGACAAAGAAGAAGGGTGATGCCATTGGTGACTTTGATGGCTGGATCCTCCCACTGGATAGGTTTTCCTCCAAGAATTTGTCCAGTTCTTGTTGTTCGGTATTGCTAAGTGGGTAACACTTGCAATCTAGGTTTGCGCTGGCATTAGGGATTAATTTGATTGCATGGTCCCATGGCTTTGTATCGGGTAGTTCGTCAAAACTCTCCTTTTCAAATAAATTCTAGTAGTCACATGCCCATGTTGGAACCATCTGTTCGAATGTTTTTTCCTCCTTTCCAGCATTGGCTTTTGCTGCTAGGTCATTAGCATGATGTACTGCTCAAATGCTGATGGCCCTTTGTAAATCGACAGCAAGTATTGTTTCTCCATCTTCTATTTCTTCATCCCATTGGTCCTTGAGATCTTCATCCGGTAGTTGAAACGGAATTTCCTGGCAATGACACCGAGTGAAGATGATGCGTCCAGTTTTCCAATTGATTAAGGGATTGTGTCTGATCAACCAATCATGACCAAGAAATACCTCCCTGGTTCCTAGATCGGTCACAGCTAAGTCAATTTGTTCTGAATGATCGCCGATAGTGAGCCTTAGCTCGACATATTCAGTGATTGATCCTGCTTGATTCTTTGTTCCATCCGCATTATAGACTGGAATCGGGGCTGCTGTTGCCCGAGTAGATAGTTGATGCTTGGTGATGAAAGCTTGGTTGATGGAACTTCCCATGCAGCCACTGTCGATCAGAGCAGTGACCGCATGGGTAGATCGAGACATTAGTGTTTCGATCTGCACCTTGGTTATCAGATCTTGTCCAGGGGACTTGGTTCGTCAAATGAACTTTCGTGGTCCATGTAATTTGTCAAGCCATTCCAAGGCCTGGCACCTTTCCACTTTTTGCATTCCTGTGATCATGTCATCGATCACCTCCTTGACGTGGGTCTTATGTACCCAATTCTTGAGTACAGCCTTTGCCGCTGCTTCGTTTTTTGCATCTTTGATCGCTCGCCAAGTTCATTCGGTATCAAATGGCTTGAGCCAGGCTGTGGGGCTCGCTGCCCCTGTTCGGCCTAAAGGCAATTGAGTCTGTTTTATCTTTTTAGCTTGATGATCTTTAAGTGACGACGTACCTTTATTAGGGCTCTCTGCCCTTCTTCAGCCCTTCATCGGCATTTGAGTTATAGAAGTCGGTTCCTTAGGTGATTCTGGTTTCTGAGTAACAGGGTCAGGTATATTCGAATGCATGCATAATTTAGCCATAGGTGATAATACTATAGAAGATGAAATGTCA
This sequence comes from Guyanagaster necrorhizus, assembly GCF_019112545.1. Lineage (NCBI taxonomy): Eukaryota > Fungi > Basidiomycota > Agaricomycetes > Agaricales > Physalacriaceae > Guyanagaster > Guyanagaster necrorhizus. The sequence goes on from NW_025064899.1 coordinate 482,782, forward strand.
GTCTGTCCAGCAGATCGTGACCTGTTACTTGTTCCTTTGGCCAAGGCAGTCGAATCGCCTACTGCTCGGCCCTGTCTTTTGCCTTCTCGGGTTTGTCATCATCCCCAAGGTCCTGAGCTTCCTTTGTTAGCTCCGCAATCTGTGCTCTGATATTCTCCCACATGTGTTTGTTCTTCTTCTCCAGGCAGTTCCATGCCATGTGGCCTGGTTGACCGCAATTGAAGCACTTCCCCTCCTTCTTGAGGTGATCCACATCGATCTGCTTGCCCGTTCTGGTATTTGGACCCTTACCAGTTTGCTTCCTGTCATTCTTGGAAGTTGGGGCTGAGCTGCCGAGTCTGGCGGATGTGGTTGCATGGGAGGTGGAGGGCTTCAAGCCCTGTCTCTGGTACCTATGTTGGTCCCACAGGTTCATTGCTTCTGCCTTCTGTCGTTGTCGTTCCTGCCACATTAGGATGATTCAGGCCTTTCAGTCATCGTACCTGACCAGGACACTATGGCTGAGGTCCGAGATGGTCTTTAGGTAATGAGGCAGTACTCCTCGCTTTATATACTCAACCATTCATCCCAAGTCTGCGACGTCCTCCCGAATCTCTGTGAGCTTTCCGAGTCGCTCCAATTCGTCGAAATAATCAGGCGCCGCCTTGTCGCCCATCCTGTATTCCTTCATCTTTGATTTGTGCACTTCTCGGACCGCCGGATCTGTGAACTTGTCATAGATCATCTGTTTCAGTACTGCCCAGGTGGGGTACTGATTGTGTTGTCAGGTGGTCGACTAGAAGTTGGGCGCTAGGAGTACCCACCATACCTTTGCTTTGTCTTCAAAGTAGGTGGTGGCATAGTTGACTTTGTACATGTCGTGAAGGAAGTATGAGGCAAAGACCTGGAAGTATTGGTCGCAATCCATGAGGAAGCGGTCGATATCGTCTGAAGCCCCTTTAAAGGGAAGGGGCTCCCACCCGAGTGTCAGTCTGACATTTAGTATATGTGCCTTTGGATCAAGAGGTGACATCAGATTCAGAAGTTCCCCCCCAGGAGGACCCGCCCAATCCATCGGTGGTCCTGGAAAGGAATGTAGCAAGCCATCATCAGCGATGGGACTTCTTGGCATCGGTGATCCTTCCTTCTTGATGATCTGGCCATCTTTGATGGTCCACCCTTGTGCTATGGCCTCAGGGTCGTCCTTCTTCTCGTTGACTGGTGCTGAACTGGTGGCTTCATCAGGGGGTGGCTGTCCCCCTAGTAATCGGCTTCCTGTGCCAGTCCAGGGATTTGGGTGATAGATTCTCAGCTGCACATAGGACCAGGTCAGCCAAGATGCTGTGCTATGGACGGCCGACGTGGTGAGTGAATATCTTGATGTCACCGTTTGGATTGAGGATGCTGTGTTTGCCGATTTGGGCAGCATTAGTGCCTCCCGTTTGCAAAATCTTGGTCGGTATGGTGGCATCACCATCATCTGATAATGTAAATAACACTGATTGAAATTAAGAATGGTGTGCTCTATCACAGCATACTGTAAAATTTCCTCCTGTTCAACAGGATCAGCAGCGGTGTACCTTCATCCTAGGGACAATCGCAGCCAAAGATCGTCTCTCCACAATTCGGCTACCTGTTCTTGGTATAACTGGATAAACTCCTCTTCCCATGCTTCTCGCTCTCATCACTTCTTCTCCTGTTCTTGACGCATGGTGAGGCTGATGATACTTCCTCATTCAAGGATGGGGTCCACTGCTCGGCCCCCTTGGTCCTCCTCCTTGGCCTCATCATCCCCTTCGGCCCTCTTGTTGGTGGTCCCCTCGAGGAGGGAACTGCCTTGCTGGCCGAAGGTTTCCAGGGTGAGTAGGTTGGGGCTGAGTACTTGACTCAGCATCCTCAGATCCAGGTCAAGGAGTAGGCTCCCTGTCAGGCTGCTCCTCTTCTCCTTCTGCTGGCAGTGCCACTGCTCTGTGATACTGGTGGAAGTTTCTGTAGAACTTGGGGCAGAGGAAGAGGGTGGCGATCGGCCCATCGAGAATCCTTTTGAGGTCCCCGGTCAGGTCGATATGTTCGTTGTCGTCTCCAATTGTTCCAAAGTCAGATGGTATCCTATCTCCTCGGTCAGGGATATCGTCAGTTTCAGCGATGGTGTCTGTCCCGTATGATAGCGGGCGGTCGTCGTCGAGAAAGGATGACTGCTGGCAGTAGTAGTCGTTGGCATGGATGACTCCGGCAATTGGTCTTGTCCAGGGGTCAGGGCTACTGGTGGGAGTGGCTGGTTCCCGGGACAGAGAGTTGGGAGCATTGATGAACTCGGCAAGGGACTGTGGGGTTGGCTGTATTGGGTTTGGTACCACTGGACCACGCCTTGGTAGGCATAGGGCTCCTCCTTGCTCCTGTTCCAATCTGCTGGCTGCTCTTGACACTGCTTGCCAGTACTGGACCTCGTTCCTGTTAGTGTCATTGAAGAATGGGTCGGGACTACTGACCCTGGTTCTCCTTCCGCTACTTCTTGTTGATGAGGCATGTCAGGGTTCATGCCTGCTAGTACTTCTGGTCCTTGGAGCCATCCGAATGGCATCCAGGGAGTCTCTAGCCTGGCACCCAATTCCAGACTGGGCGATGGTTGTTCTTGACACAGCAATGCTGCACTCAGAGGTGGGGACGGGAGTGTTGGGTCGGGATCATTGAAACCCTGTAGCCCAAGGGTTTCCAGGGTTTCGGACGACTGCTGATGGGGGTCTTGGAGGATATCCGTGTGGCCGCTGCTGCTCCTCCTCTTCTCTAGAACGCCTTTGAGTCAAGCTTCCAGGCTTGTCTTCTGTTTCTTCGGGGTGTCAGATGGAGTTTCGGACAGAGGGAGGGATGTCATGGAGGGGGAGATCTGGCATGACATTTTGGAGGATTGTATGGATGCATTGGAATTCTTGGTAGTGTTGAATGGCCCAGGCAGTAATGGATTAGCGTCCATGGCACAGCTGTATGATCACCAATAAACCAATCAAGGTTCCAATGATAGAAGCCAAGAGTTCGAAGAACTCGTGAGTAAAGTTGGGATCGGATGGATTTAGAGCAGGGGGCATTCAGTTCTCAAAGTGGTTTAGGCTTGAGAAGGGAAGCGAATAGTCTCAAACTAATTGTTAAGCCCAAATTCCACATGACAATCAACACATGATAAACAGTTCAGTACCTCGCACTTCGGGTATGTCCAACTGAGTTCACTGATGTGATGAAAGTGTTGTGAGGTCAAGGCATCACAAGTAGTAAGAGCTTGAGATAAGATGGTGAAGTAAAACTTTAGTTTGAGACTGGGGTATTACAGCGAGAACTGAGCTACTTAAATACTGTCATGCTATAAATAAACATTCACAAAAGGCTGTTGTCCTGCTGTGTGCTGTTTCCCCTACCATTGCCAGTCTCTCCACAAAAACTATTGTCCTGCTGTGTGCTGTTACTGCTGCGCCGCAGTTGGAGGACAAAAAGGTCATTGTCTCTCCCTTCACAGCACACAGCAGTGCGGTATGACAAGGACTGACTGGGTTGCTGAGCTAAGCGTTCCCACGGTCCTAAGTGCTGGCCTAAGCACCCTGACTAAGCAAGATAGGGGTCATTTCTGAGGAAAAAGAAAAGAAAATAGGAAGAAAATAGGAAAAATCATAACAGGTTCTGTCAGTGTGTTCAGCATGAGTTGGATATTATACTGATAGGGTGGCAGACCCTTCAGCTGATCCTCAGGATAATCTCTGTTATAAATATAAATGGTGCAGTCAGTAACTGTGTATTGCAATAGATATCTTTTTTTATTGTTACTTGTGCTAGGGTATCTCCTCTCCAGTGGTGTCATTAACCAACTAATGTTCTTTCATAGGAGGGCCATTCTCTCCCAGTATATTCCCTTGAATTCCTGTTGGTGATTGCAACTGATTTCTTTCTCCAGCATCTCTTGATCCATGTCTCCATATTTCAGGAACATATCAATCTTGATGAGAACATCATTATTGTCTCTGTCACTCTTCTTGCTGTTCTCAACCTCCTTGCTATCCAGTGCCTCCTCCTCAAGAAAGTCAGCAGGCAGATCATAGATGGTTGGCTTGGGTCCTCATACTGTTGCTGGGGAACTCCCTGTCAGCTCCAGTGTTGGGTCTAGGAGAAGGTTGTCATCAGAGCCTAGAAGACCCAGCTCTTCCATTTCTCTGGTCTGCCTTCTGGTCTGCCTCTCTCTCTATTGCTGTGCTATACCTTCAGAAGTCATTGTAAAAGTCATGGTTGAGGAAGAGAGTAGCAATATGTCCTCAAAGGAATCATCAGAGGGCTCAGTCAGAGATCCAGGCTCCTGAAGGAACTCAGATTCCATACCCTCTGAGGATTGAACTGGCATCTGATGGGAGGGACCCACTGCTCCCAGTGCTTTCTTTGTAGGTGGAAGGCAGGAGTTTATAGTCATTGTCAAGATTTCTGGCTTCATCTGCAGTGTAGATCTCAGCATTGGCCCAGTGGTCAGTGGACTATAGGTGATTCTCAGGATCAGGGCCCCACTCTCAGAGTCCAGTACTAGTGGAACTTAGAGGAGGTGCATCTGCAATTCCTGTTTGCTTGGTGTCCTCTGTATCAACCTCAGAGAACTCTCCCTCCTCTCCTTCATAGTATAGATCTCTGTCTGCTCCTTTGTATAATCCATGAGCCTCTGGTGGAGCTGGTCCCCACTCTGCAGCCTGTTCTTCTCATGCTCATTGTCATTGCTGATATTCATAGTAGAGGTCATCAGCCTCTTGCTCTCACTAATCAGCCTCTCACTCAATATGCTCTCTCTCCTCCTCACTCAGGTCATATCCTTCCCTTTCCCACTGCTTGACCTCCATTTGGGCTGTGTAGTGGGCACCTGACTCCCTATAGTTGTCAGGCAATATTGGGAGATAGAGGCTGGGAGTTGAGGAGATGGGGCTGGAGTCTGAGGGAATGAGACTCTCATTGGGAGTGACATATCTGAAACCTCTTCCTGCAAGTCTTGCAACCTCATTAATGGAGTTCTGGGCATGGTCTTCAATGCCAGGCTCATAAGGAGCAGTGGAAGGGTCAGGGGATGGTGACTCCTCAAAGAAGTTGTCAGAGAGATCCTCACTCTCTTGGTTAGGGATTGAGGGTAGGACTCATGGGATTCACAATGAGATGTCAAACAGGTTTCTGAAATCTATGATGGCATGATGCTCATCATCTCAGCTTCTAGCAGATTCATCTGATTGGTGTTCTTCTTCTTCTTTCTGAGTGTTCCTGTCATTCATGCTACCAGGCCCAGTTTCAGGTATGGTTCCAGTTGTGGGCTGGAAGAAGGCTCTAGCAGAGGAGAGAATATCTTAGAGAGAGAGGTCAGAGATGATATTTTGTAGGATCTGCTGAATTTGTACAAAGGATTGGTAGTGCCTGACTACCCATGCAGTGATCAATTGATGTCCTCAACAGAGTGTGATAATGACTAATAAGCCTAATAAGGTTCCTATGATTGAAGCTAGAAGCTTAAAGAATTCATCAGTAAGGTCAGTAGTTGTAATATTAATGGCAGGCATTTGGTTTCTTTCACATGTGATAGGCATAAAGAAAGGGAATTAGGAAGTCTTGAACTAATTGTTAGGCTCAGGCAACATATGACTACTGACATGTGATAAACAGATGCTATATCATATTCATACAGTCACATCTGAGTTCACTTGTTGTGCATTCAAGGTCAAAGATTAGTTGACTCAAGATAAAATGGTGATATAAAGAATAGTTCAAGACTAGAGATACATAATGCTGTCTATGCTTCTTATATACCCTTTGCCTCATAGATAATTATAGTCCTACTAATTGTGTATCCAAGTACTATAGTGCTAACTGTTAGATTGTATCATGGTTACCTACAAAAGGAATGCTGTCTAGTTGTCAAGGCATCACTAGATGTTGAGAGACAATGGTTGATTGTGCTGACTAAGATTATTCTATGGCTTTAAGTGCTGTGCTAGATGTTCTGACTAAGCATAAATAGAGATCAGAAAGGAGAATATTAAAGAGAAAAAGGTAAAAATCATAACAGCAATCTATTGATCCTATAATTTTATTTGTTGTGTTGCACTCTTGATTCACTTGTGGATTTCTTCTTCCATTGACATGATCATGGCATGGAAGTGTTCTGATTTCAAGAATGTTACTTTTTTATTGTTCTCCTCTCTCTGATCATGATTGGGCCTACAACTCAACAGGTCTGTCTTCTTGTTCACTGTTCCTGCCTTATAATGTAAGGTATATTGATATTGTGCAAGCTCAGTAATCCAGCAGGCTTGTCATCAGTTGAGCTTCTGTGGTGATTGAAAGTGGTGTAAGTTTTAATGATTAGTCCAGATCTTAAAGGTGTGGATGGCCCTGATTAGATAATATCTCCATTCAGTGAGTGCAAACATAATGGCCAAGAGTTTCTTATCATAAATCTCATAATTGCATTTGGTGGTGGTCAGTGTCTTTGAGAGAAATGCAATGGGTTGCCACTTTCCATCCTGATCCTGCAAGAGTACTGCTCCTATTGCTCCTTCACTTGAATCAGCTTCAACTCAGAATCTTTCCTTCTCTGTCAATACTGCCAGTATCATATCCTCAGCCAGTTGCCTTTTTAGATCATCAAATGCAGATTGCTGGGCTATTCTCCAGAACCAGTGGGCATTTCCCATAAGTTGGATCATGGAATGGACAACTTTGCTGTAATCTCAGATGAATTAGTGGTAAAAGTTTGTGAATCTGAGGAAGGACTGTAATTCCTTCTTTTTAGTTGGCTTTGGCTATTCCATCATCTCTGCCATCTTGATGGAGTTCATTCAGATGCTTCCTTTGCTGATGATCATCCTGAGATATTCAGTTTCAAGCACCTCAAACTTGCATTTCTCAGCTTTGAGAAACAGCTTGTGCTTCCTCATTGGCACCAGTACTTGACCAACTAGGCATCAATGTTTATCCCAGTTCTTTGACATAATTAAAATGTTGTCCAAATAGATTGTGATATTTTCCATGGCTATAAGGTCTTTGAAAATGTTATTTATCATCTATTGAAAGGTTGCAGGTGAATTGATTAATCCAAAGAATATAATTATGGGCTCAAAGAGCCCACAGTTTGTTTAGAATGCAGCCTTTCATTCATCTCCTTCTTTGATTTGCACATTGTTATATCCCCACTGAACATCAAGCTTGGAATAATACTGGACTCCTTGCAGCTTGTCTATCAATTCAGAAATTAGTGGGAGAGGGTAGTGATTCTTGATCATCATCTCATTGAGTTTCTGGTAGTCTTGGACTGGTCAGAGTTTGCTATCCTTCTTCTTGACAAAGAAGAAGGAGAATGCCATAGGAGACTTTGATGGCCTGATTCACCTATTAGACAAGTTTTTCTCCAGGAACTTGTCTAGTTTGATCTGTTTTGATGAACTGAGGTTGTACACTTTGCAGTTGAGATTGGCACTGGTGTTGGAGATGAGTTCAATGGTATGATCCCAAGGCTTTGGCTCTGATAGTTTGTCAAAACTTTCCTTAGTGAACAGGTTACAGAAGTCTTGTGCCTATTCAAATACTAGTTCTTCAAATGTTTTGGGCTTCTTCTTCTTGTTCACTCTTGCTGCCAAGTTATTGGCATGATATACTATTCAGACATGGATTGCACAATCTATGTCTACAGCCAATATTGTTTCTCCATCCTCTATCTTCTCATTCCAGTGATCCTCTGGATCTTTATCAGGCAATTCAAAGAGTATCTTTTGATAGTGGCATCATGCAAAAATGATCTGGTCTGTCTTCCAATTGATCAATGGGTTATGCTGTGTGAGCCAGTCATGACCAAAGAAGATCTCCTTGGATCTCAAGTCAGTCATGGCTAGATTGATCTATTCCATGTGATCTCCAATCACTAATTGGAGTTCAACAAACTCCATAATCACATCAGCTTGGTTCTTGGTGCCATCAGCATTATAAACAGGGATTGGTTCTGCTGTGGCTTAAGTCAGAAGATTGTACTTAGTGACAAAAGTATGATTGATGGAACTTCTAGTGCAGCTGCTGTTGATCAGGGTTTTAATCTGTACTATTACAATTTTTCCTATTTTCTTTTCTTTTTACTTGACTTATTCAGAATTGATCTCTATTTCTGCTTAGTCAGAGCATCTAGTCTAGCACTTAGGATCATGGGAAGGCTTAGTCAGCATAACAGCTCAACCAAGGTTCTGCTGCACTGCTGTGTGCTGTTCAATGACAGAATACCTTTTTTATCTTTGCACAGCAGTAACAGCTCAACAGCAGACAATACTCTTTTGTAGGTAGCTTGGCAACACTGGACAAAATGCTCTACAGTGACAGGATGAACAATTAGGTAATTATATCTTTAAAATGGACAACAATTAGTATATAAGTAGTGTAGCTCTCACTGTAATATCTCAGCTTTGAGCTAAAGTTTATTCTTTCACCATCTTATCTCAAGTGACTTGTAATGCCTTGACTATACAGCACCAAGCAACACATATAGTGGACTCTATCATTTTACCTGAAGTGCAAGGTAGCAATAGTTTATCATGTGTTATTGATCATGTGGAATTTGGGCTTAACAATTAGCTCAAAGCTTCTAGCTTCTCTTTCTCATGTTACCTGAACAGAGAAACTGAACACCAATCAAACTTCTATTCACAATCATCCCACTTCTATCAAAATTATCAATGATCATATAGCTGTGCCATAGATGTCAATCAATTACTCTCAGATCAATCACCCCCATCAGAATTCATGATGAAATGTCACTCCTGACTTCCCCCTCCATGGTATCCCTCCCCATATCTAACCACTCCTCCAGTTCCCAAAAAGAATCAAATCCAAAACCATCTCTGGAAGCCTGCTTAAAGGGCATTCTAGGAAGAAAGAAAAGCATCAATAGCTCAAACTCGATGTACAAAGCATCAAGTGAACAGGAAATCTCAACCACAAATCAGTGGGAGAGGCAGTGATCTCTAAGCCCAGCATCAGGCACTATAATAGAAGAATCCTTAATGCCATATGAATGGCTTCAAGGAATGAAGACACATACTCCAGTGTGTCAGCATAACTCAGAAGAAGATGAAGAATACAAATCATCAGAACCAATGATTGATGCCTCAAACAGTGACAACAGTCAGTCACTGCCTGAAGAGGAGGACAACTGAAATGTCATGAGCTGGCATTTCAGTCCAGGAGTCATGGATGCCCCAAACACTGACACTCCATTCAATAGCCCCCTCATTGAGGAGGACAAGGGTGAGGAGGCCAATGAAGCAGATGACAAAGGAGAGGACCATGAAGAGGAATTCACAGAATCTTCAATTGAGTGGGACAAAATGTGTTTCCACTCAACAGAGAAGGAAATAGCTAGAAAGGCATGGAAGGCATGCCAGAAGGATTTTCAGCAGTTGTACCAGGATGGTATAACCCAACTATGGATGGATGACACCTGGTTAATATCATCTATGGAACAAAGATATGCTGCTGCCAGCAGAGCTGAGCAGGCAGAAATTTTACAATATGCAGCCACTAAGTGGACCATCTTTATTTTTAACAAAAGATATGTAGGACACAAAATGGCACCACTACTGGCCTACCAATCAAGATTTAACACTTGATTGGCATCATGGTACCTATCTGATATCTCGAGCAGCTATAGCTCAGCAATATGGCCCAGGAATGCATACCCAAGTCTATGGGCCTATCTAATTCACTGACCATTCACTGGCTAGCCCCCATCTGACAAAGCTGAAGGCAGTGGAGTGGCTCCCAAAGAGGATGACTCTGAGATAACCACCCAAGGCTGGACCATCAAGAATGGGTGAATCATGCAAAAAGAAGTCCCTCCACCAGGAAGTCCCATTGCCAATGACAGCTCCCTTCATTCATTCTCAGAGCCTCCATCAGAATGGATGGTTCCATCCTCTGGTGGAATCCCAAACCCTATGACCACTCTCACAGCTGATGCTCAGATCCTCAATGTGAAGCCAAATCTTGTACACAAACCCCACTCCTTTAAGGAAGCATCCAATGACATTGACTGCTTTCTGACCAATTGCAATCAATACTTCCAAGTCTTTGCCTTGTACTTCCTCCTTGATATGTACAAGATGACATTCACCTCAACCCATATGGAGGACAAGATGAAGACATGGTGGATCCTTCTCTCCTCCATGTTCTAGTCTATCACACAGCAACATCACTAGTATCCCTCATGGCCAGTTTTCAAACAGATGATCATCAACAAATTCACAGACTCTGCCATCCAAGAAGTCCACAAACAGAAGATGAAGAACTTCAAGATGAGACATAAACTGGCAACCAAGTACTTTGATGTGCTAGAATGACTCAGCAAACTGGCAGGAGTCCAGGATGATGTAGCCAACACCAGAAGGATGGTCAAATACATGAAGATGAGAGCCCCACTATCTTACCTCAAGATCATCTCTGACATCAGACATGGTATCCCAAAAGGATATAATAAATGAAAGTTGCAAATCATCACTATATACAGGGAGAGACAATGACAGAAGATGGAGTTGTCCACCCTATCATGGGGAGGACAGAAGAACCAGGGGCAGGGCATGAAGCCCTCCACCTCTCATGTGACCATGTCCACCAAGCCCAGTGGCTCAACCCCAACTTTCTCCTTTGGTGAGAAGAAAACCAGTATGGGCATGACATATACTAGAACAGGTAAGCCAATAGATGTGGATCATCTCAAGAAGAAGGGAAAGTGTTTCAATTGTGGTCAGAGGGGCCACATGGCATGAAACTGTCCTCAAAAGAAGAACAAGCACATGTAAGAGGATATACAGATGCAGATCACTGAGTTGATGAAGGAAGAAGAGGATCTCAGACTGGATACAAAGGTTGAGGAGGTAAAAGAAAAGGCTGAGCAGTGAGCAATTCTGCTGACTTGGCCAAACAAATGAGTAGTATATCATCATCAGACACTGGATAGACTGATATTATCTCTGTAGCACTACCTATGTCTAAATTATGCATGCATTCAAATATACCCAACATTACTACTCAAACACCAGAATCATCTAAGGAATTGGCTCAACTGCCCATGGGCCCAACAGAGGCAAAGGGCCCCATTGGCTGGCTAAAGCTATTCAACACTGAATGGACTTGGCAAGCCATTAAGGATGTGAAGGATAAAGCAGTGGCAAAAGCCATGCTCAAGAACTGAGTATATAGGACCCAAGCCAAAGAAGTGCTCAATGACATGATCACCAGAATGAGAGAAGCTGAATGATGTTGAGCACTGGAATGGCTTGATAAACTCAGAGGACTGCAGAAGTTCATCTGATGATCCAAGACACTGGATTGAGACTTGCTGACCAGAGCACAAATCAAGACTCTTATATCTCAAAGCACTTATGCAGTCACTGCTCCAATTGACAGTGGTTGCACAGGAAGCTCCATTAACTGTGCTTTCATTACTAAGCACAAACTTCCCACTCAGGCCACTGCAGCCCCAATTCTGGTATACAATGCAGATGGGACCAAGAACCAAGCCAGTTCGATCACTGAATACATCAAGCTTAGACTCACTATCAGTGATCATTCAGAGTGAATCGACCTGGCAGTAACTAATCTAGAGACCAAAAAAATATTTCTTAGCCATGATTGGCTGATTCAATATAATCCATTAATCAACTGGAAAACTGGACACATCATATTCACATAATGTTGGTGTTGGAAACTTCCATTTGAATTACCTGACAAAGATCCTAAAGATTGGTGAGATCAGGAGATGGAGGATGGGGAAACCATCCTTGCCATAGATCTGCAGAAGGCCATTCATATTCATGCTATGCACCATGCAAATAACCTAGCTGCAAAGGCCAATAAAGAGAGGAAAGAAAAGATATTTGAAGAGATGGTATCTGAATGGGCATGGGACTATCAAGACTTATTTGAGAAAGAAAGTTTTGATGAATTACCTGACCCAAAATCTTGGGACCATGCCATCAAACTAATCCCTAATGCCAATGCTAACCTGGACTGCAAGATCTATCCATTTGAAAACAATAAACAACAGAAGTGGGACAAGTTTCTTGACAAAAACTTGTTCAGTGAGAGGATTCAGCCATCTAAATCTCCAATGGCCTCCCTCTTTTTTTTCATCAAAAAGAAGGATGGCAAACTCTGACCAGTACAAGATTACTGAAAACTTAATAAGATGATGATCAAGAACCATTATCCACTTCTATTAATCTCAGAATTGATGGATAAACTCTACAGTGTCAGGTACTACACCAAATTGGATGTCTGATGGGGGTATAACAATGTGCACATCAAAGAAGGCAATGAGTGGAAAGCCATCTTTCAGACTAACTATAGACTATTCGAACCAATGGTTATGTTCTTTGGGCTCACCAATTCACTCATGACCTTCCAGTGGATGATGAATGATATCTTTAAGGATCTTATTGCCACAGGGAAGGTTATAATTCATTTGAACAACATTTTGATTATGTCCAAAATCAAGGAGAAACACTGACAGTTAGTATGACAAGTACCAGCTTTAATGAGGAAGCATTGCCTCTTCCTCAAGACTGAAAAGTGTGAATTGAAGGTATTAGAAACCAAATACCTTAGAGTCATCATCAGTAAAGGAAGCATCAGGATGGATCCTGTCAAAGTAGCAGGAGTAACCAAGTGGTCAGAACTGACCAAGAAGAAGGAACTACAATTCTTTCTTGGATTCACCAACTTCTACTAGCAGTTCATTCAGGATCATAGCAAAATAGTCTGACCAATAATGCAATTAACCGGAAACACACCATAGACCTGGAGAACCTCTCAACAATTGGCACTTGATGATCTCAAATGCTGACTAGCTGAGGATGTTATTCTTGCTATACCATCCCAGGACAGAAAGTTCTGAGTGGAGGCTGACTCAAGTGAAGACACCATCAGGGCTGTTCTCTCTCAAGAACAAGATGGCAGGTGGAGGCCAGTGGCATTCATGTCTAAGGCACTCACTGTCACAGAACACAATTATGAAATTTACAACAAGGAACTCCTCATCATAATGCTCACCTTAGCCAAATGGCAGCATTATCTCATTGGGGCAGTCCTGATCTTTGAGATCTGGACCGATCATGAAAACCTCCAATATTTCCAATTACCCCAGAAGCTCAATCACTGACAAGCCTGATAGGTCATGAAATTATCTGAATATAAATATATGCTGCACCACAAGGCTGAAACAGCCAACAAGAAGGCAGATCTCTTGAGCTGCAGGGCTGATCATAACTAAGGAAATGCTGATAATGAAGGGGTCATACTGCTACAACCCGAACACTTCTGGGCAATGATCATGCCCATAGAGGAGAAAGTTCATGAGCATATCAAAAGCACAACCTGAGATCTCTATAAATGAGACCAATAGATTGCCTTATCACTCAATCACAAACAAGGACTAAAAAAGGAAGAGAGAATGATCTATTATGATGAACAGATCTATATTCTCAGAGACCAAGAACTCTATGATGAAATTATCATTACATGTCATAACCATGTGACTGTCAGACACCCAGGCATTGCTAAGACCAAAGAACTCATACTATGGAAATATTAGTGGCCCAAAATAGGTTGTGATATCACCTGATATATCAAGACTTGTGAGGTTTGCCAGCAAGGCAAATCCTCAACACAACTCTGGGCTGCACTCCTCCATTCAAATGAGATATCCTCATTACCATAAACTCATATTTCAGTGAACATAGTGACAGGCCTTCCTGAAAGCAATAGCCATGATGCAATCATTGTCATAGTAGATTGCTTCTCCAAAGTGATCATTCTGATTGCTTGTTCAATGGAGTTGATGTCCAAAGGATGGGCAAAGATTCTTCATGATGAGATATACACTAAATATGGCATGCCTCAAGTCGTTATTTCAGACAGAGAACCACAATTCATCTCAAAATTCCTAGATGACTTGTACCAACTTCTCTATATCAAATGAAATACCTTGACAGCATACCATCCACAAACAGATGGCCAAACAGAACAGATGAACTGAGAAGTTGAAAAGTATCTCTGACTTTTTATCAATTATCACTAAGATGATTGGACAGAATGGCTACCTCTGGCCACTTTTCAACACAATAACAGAATTCACTCAGCAACTGGGAAGACTCCCTTCTTTATGAACTATGGGTGACACCTATTAGTTGCTCAAAGTGAGTGATTACACACAACAACACTGGCATCAACAGATTTTGCCACCACCATGGCAAAAATTCACAATGAAACAAAGACAGCTCTTGAAAAGGCTGCCTCAACAATGAAGAAACAGTATGACAAACACTGAAAACCAACACACAAATATTCAATCAATGACAAAGTTTGGTTGGATACTACAAACCTGCACCTTTCCTGTCTAAAACAAAAGCTGGCAGATAAACAAATGAGACCTTTCATGATCCTAGCCAAGATTGGTGGTTCTGCATACAAATTGCAATTACCAACAACTTGGAAGGTCTATAATATCTTCAATGAAGCATTATTGATGCTATATATCACACCTGTCTTTCCAAACCAAGAACATCTACCCACACCACCACCAGAAATGATTGATGACAAAGAATATTATAAAATCAATCAAATACTACACTACAAAATACACAAGATTAAAGTATGCAGTGGAAGAATGATGACAACAGTCAACTATTTCATCAGCTGAAAAGGATATAGCTCAGAATCAAATCAATGGGTCAACAAAAAATACATGAATGTAGAAAAAGCCATACACAACTATGAACAACAGATAAATTGACCAACAACTGATGAACAAACAAATGATAACAGCAGAGGACATGTTGGCTGTGATCAGTCAATGTCTTCATGAGTCTTACACACAGAGAAAAAGAGCAGGTTACCACTGAAACAAGAGATTGTGGCACCTCTGGACCAGCCTACTTATCTCTAACAAAGCCATCAGAATGATGGTCTTAAGGAGGGGGTAATGTTATGATTTTTTCTATTTTCTTTTCTTTTTACTTGACTTATTCAGAATTGACCCCTATTTCTGCTTAGTCAGGGTGTCTAATCCAGCATCTAGAACCATGAGAAGGCTTAGTCAGCATAACAGCTCAACCAAGGTTCTGCTGCACTGCTGTGTGCTGTTCAATGACAGAATACCTTTTTTATCTTTGCACAGCAGTAACAGCTCAACAGCAGACAATACTCTTTTGTAGGTAGCTTGGCAACACTGGACAAAATGCTCTACAGTGACAGGATGAACAATTAGGTAGTTATATCTTTAAAATGGACAACAATTAGTATATAAGTAGTGTAGCTCTCACTGTAATACCTCAGCTTTGAGCTAAAGTTTATTCTTTCACCATCTTATCTCAAGCAACTTGCAATGCTTTGACTACACAGCACCAAGCAACACATATAGTGGACTCTATCATTTTACCTGAAGTGCAAGGTAGTGATAGTTTATCATATGTTATTAGTCACATGAAATTTGGGCTTAATATGTACCTTTGTTGTCAAGTCTCTTCTAGTGGCCTTCTGTCATCAGATATACTTTTTGGATCCCCTTAATTCATCCAGCCATTTCAGAGCTTGGTTCCTTTCTATTTTCCTCATTTCTTCAATTATTTCATTGATAACTTTCTTGGTCCTTGTCTGATGTATCCAATTCTTGAGTACTGTCTTGGCCTCAGCCTCATCTTTGGCATTCCAGATGGCTCACCAAGTCCATTCAGTATCAAATAGTTTTAGCCAGCCATCTGAAGTCTCTCCCTCTGTTCAGCCCTTAGGCATTTGAGTTTCAGGTTGTTGCAATTTCTTTAGTGTGTTTAGGGCAACAGAATCAGGTATACTTGAATGCACATGTAAATAAGTATCTACAGAGCTAGCATAAGTTTGACTGGCAGTATTCTGAGACACACCATTAAATCCTTTGGCTGACTGAGTGGAATCACTCACTTGTCAGCTCTGTCTTTTATCTCCTCAACCTTTATGTTCTTTCCAAGTTCTTCAGCCTCCTTCTGCAGTTTAGCTATCTGTGCCTGAATATTTTTACAGGTTCACTTCTTCTTTAGACAGTTCTATGACTAGTGACCCTTCTCTCCACAATTGAAGCACTTCCTCTCCTTCTTTAGTCTATCAATGTCCATGGGTTTCTCTTGTCTAATATAAGTAGTTCTAGTGCCAGTCTTCTGGGCAGAATAGGAGGGTGTGGAAGTCAAAGAGGATGTGTTGGTCTTAGCAGAGTTGATATATGAGTCTTTGCTTGATTGCCAGGCCTTTGGTCATCCTGCTGATAAGCATTCTCTGTCTTCTGTTGGTGTCACTCCTTGTTCATCATAATGATCTGCACCTTTCATTCTTCATATCTCTTTGGAATATTGAAGCTGATATCAGAAATCATTGTGGTGTAGGAGTGGAGAACCCCATTCTTCAGATACTCCATCAGACATCTATGGTCTTCAATATTGTTGGTAAGCTCTGCCAACTTGGTAAGTCACTTAAATTTGTCAAAGTATTCAGTGGCCATCTGTTCTCCCATTTATAGGTCCTTCATCTTTTTATGGACTTCTTGGACAGCTGAGTTGATAAACTTGTCACATGCATATCATCTGTTTGAATATTGGCTAGAACAGCAGGTGATAGCACTCTCTGATTGTGGAATAGAGATTCTGGCTTTTCAGCATCCACCAAACCTTGGCCTTGTCCTCAAAGTAAGATGCAGTGAAAGCAATCTAATAGATGTCAGCTGACAGGTATACAGAGTATACTTTGAAATATTGTTCACAATCAATTAAGTAGCAATCAATATCATCAGAGTGTCCCTTAAAGGGTCATAGCTTTTATGAGGTCAGATTTACATTGGATGAGGACCAAATCATTGGCAAGTGGCCCCATCAGATTTGGATATTTGTGGAAGAGTGGGATCTTCTAGTACAACTCCAGAAATGAATAAAGGGAGTGGTCATCAGCAATCAGGCTTCCAGTGGATTGGTCTGGCTTCCTGATGATCCTTCCATTAATGACTGTAGATCTCTGTCTAGTAGCTTTAGAGTCATCTCCTTCAGTCTGGCCACTGGTTTCAGCTTCATTGGCAAGGGGTTGTCCTCTTATCAGTCAGCTTCTCTTCAGCTTCCAGAGGTATCTGATCAGGGTCTCAGCATATAAGGTTTGTGACCACTGATGACATGTGGAGGCTATGCCAGTGGTTTAGATGGTTGATGCCAAGTAAATGGCCCACTTCAGAGGAATGGGTGGCATGTTCAGCATTGGTCAGATATTGAATTGGGATTGATAACCTGGAAGATTGGCCAAGAGGTCTTCAGAATGAGTTCTGTTGTAAAGAAAAATAGCCTATTCTATAGTGGTATACTGTAAAATGTCAATTTTTTCAGTGTCAGTTGCTACTAAGTATTTCCTCTCCAGTGGGATCATACTCCATCCTACATCTCAGGGGATTTCTATAACTCTCTCCTGGTATATCCTCCTGAATTCTTTCTCTCATTCTTGCCAGATCTCTTCTTCCAGTAATTCTTCATCTTCAGGTTCATAAAACCCCTCAGGTACATCAAAAGATGTCATGTCTGGATCATCATCCTCCCCACTGTCCTCATTGTCCCTGCTGTCTCCCTCAGAGGAGTTATCAAGCAGGTTAAAGATGAATAGTGCCCAGGGTTTCACTGTTGTGAGTGAGTTGTCCTTGAGTGCTGCATCTGAAGTCAGCAGGAGGGGTAGGTTGAAGGAGGAGTCCTTTGCTGGACTCAGTCCAACCATCTGCTGCCTCTCCTATTGCACAATATGCTCAGAATCAGTCAGTATTTTGCTCATCAAGAAGTACTCCAGCAACTCTGCCTCAGATGAGTTGCTGAATGGTTGAGTCAGAGATGTGGACTGAGGGAAGGAGATGGATTCTATAGGCAGATAAAGGTGTACTGGGAGTTCAGGGAAGGGAATCTGCTACAGGGGTATTAAGACATTCAGATCCAGGTGAGCTTGCCAATGAGCCTTGGCAGTTTGGCTTATAGAAAGGCTCTTGAGACTCACTATAGTATCTGTTTTGCTCATAGTGGTCTCTTCTCTGTTGTTGTCTGTTTTCTCCTTCATATCACTCTCTTTTGTAAGCTTTTTTAGTGCTGTGCCAGGCCTCAGACTCTGACTGAGTCCTGGCTGGCTATGTCCTATGGGCCCTTGCAATGTTGCAGTCAATACCCTGCCAGTAGGGATTGACATCACCATGCCCATTGCTCCAGTTACTGGGGTGGGAACTCATGGTGTTGCCATGATCAGATAGAAGTGTGTCAGAGGTCATATAGAGAGTATTGTAGCCAGAGCCTGTAGCCATTCTAGCAGCATCAAGAGAGTCTTGAGCATGGCTTCTAATTCTATGCTCTAGAGGGGCAGTGGAAAAGGCAGAAGATAGTTCTGCATCAAAGAAGTCACTGGAGAGATTCTCATTCTCATGGTCTGGGACCAGAGGGAGGTTCAGCAGGTTGTGATGGAAGATGCATCAGTGGTATCATCAGTGATATTGGTGTTCTTCTTGTTCTATTAGAAGAAGTTCCAAATCTGTGATCTCAGGGGTAGCTTCCAGTATAGTTCCTTGTGTGGGCTTATTGGTAACTTGGACAGGTTTGAGAGAGAGCTCATAGAGGGAGAGGACAGGTGTGACATTTTGAGTTTAATGGTAAGTTATTCAGAGAGCCTGGTAATATCTGATTACCCAGGCAGTGATAGACTGGTTTTCTTGGCAAAGATATATAATAACAAAAAGCCCAAGCAGGATGCCAACAATAGTGCTCAAGAGCTTGACAAAGTTAGATATGATGTTGCAGGTTGATAATATTCAGTTTTCTTCACCTCTAGTGTGTATAAGGAAAGGAAAGCAGGAAGCTTCAAGCTAACTGTTAGATCTAACTGGCACATGATCTGAACATGTGATAAACTAGTGTTATATCATCTTTGTACAGTCATGCTAGAGTCTACTCCAAGTGTTCTGATAGGTAATAGTGCTTTAAGGCCAGAGACAAGCTAGGATTAAGAGAAGATAGTGTGAGATAAACTTATAGCTTGAAGCTGAACTACTACAGTAAGAGCTATCCTACCTATATACTATTCTGCTTATAATAAATATATCTACTATCTATTGTGTTGTTCTGTTCTATGATACTGATGCTGCCTGGTTGTCAGAGGTGAGACAATAGGAAATTGTCTGTGGGCAAGGTGACCAAGTACAATAGTGCCCTGTCTGTTGTGATTATCTAATCTTTCCACACCCTTCAAGAAAGCACTCAAGATAAGATAGACACTCTGATAAGATAAGAAAAGAAAAAGATATAGAGAAAATCATAACATGGAGAGGAAGTGCATGCATTGTGATCTCAATCTCAATGTCTTTCATATCAGATTCATCCCCATCTGAGCTAGTGGAATCATTCAGCATTGTCTTCATTTCCAGAATGAAAAGCAAGAACTGATGCATTGTCTTCTTCAATGACAACTGTATATGATGGCTGGTTTGGTTTTGATAGTACATAGTTATGGAAAGACTAAGTGGAGGCAGCATGAGGGACATCAGAAGATAAGGGGTTTCCATCAAAATAGCTATAGCAGACATTGGCAGACAATGGAACATTAGTCAGATTGTAGACAAGCAGCATAGTGAAGAATTCATCATCATTTGGTGCCAGGACATCAAAGATGGTCTTTCATATATAGAATCATTATCCTAGCATGCCTTAGTGAGCTTTCTAAGTAATCAGAGGTGAAACATACCTACATTTTTCTTCCTTCTCTTTTTCTGGGAAAACAATTGCTTTATTGTCTGCTTGACTCCAGATTTTAGGGCTGCTACAGCTTTTTCAACATTTGATATTCATTTAAGGATGTATTTCAGCTTTTGGGCCATACTTGAGAAGCCAGGCAATGCATCTCAACATGTATATTGATGTAAAAATCAGTGTGGAAACTCTAGACCTGTTAATTACTCTGTTTGCATGAAGTTGCAGGCCAAATTCTTACTGGGACCAAAGTTCTGAGCTTTTAATGCACAATTTGTATTTTTATGTTGCAGATATCTATACAAGAAAGAAAGATATTTAACTTTTTCTTTGAGAGTCAACTAATTTGGTCATGTCACAAAAGATCATGTGACATTGGCAGACAATGGATGTCATCTACCTTAGTAAGCCATAGAGTTCTCACCTTGGCTGTGAAAACCTTGCTTCCCTCTCATTCATCATAATTGATCCAAAGTGCACATAGTACCACTTACTAGAATCTTTCTCATCCACTTGATAGATGTAGAAGCCAACCACTTTATAGGAGGTATCAACACAAAGGCCAACTCCTGCACCACTATTGAGATTTATTGGTTGAATAGCAGGGCTATTGATGACTGCTTCCTTGAGCACATCCATAGCTTCCTTCTGCTGTTCTTCCTACTCAAAAGGTACATTTAGTCTTGTCAATTTAACTAGTGGTTCTGAAAATTTGGAATAGTCCTTAATGAACTTCCAACAGACACCACACATCCCTAGGAAAGCTCATACATCTGACAGATGTTTACAAGACCCTCACTGACTTATGACTCCCACTCTATCAGACTCAATTTTCCTCCCTTCATAAGCACACAAATGACCAACCACAGTCATTTCCTCTACACACAAGTATGTCTTTGGTCCTGAGAAGGTCTCTCCACAGTGCTTCATCCTTTGTACCACATGATCCATGTTTTGTATATGTTTCCATACAAGATATGTCTCTCCACATCATGAACTTGTACCTTGACATTCTAAGGTCAAAACCAATGTTTCCAATGTTTCATCTGATGGCTCAACCCCAAGGGCTAAACAGAAGATGAGTAAAGCTCTCTTGGGATGTAAGATTCATACTCCTAATGAAAAATTGTGACAGTGATGCTCAGATACTATTTTAACATCTAAAACCCATACTGGAGCTGCTGTATGAGACTTAAATCCAGGAGATGAAAGTTCTTCAAGCAATTCTCAGGATTCAACTCCAGATTGTCTGGATCTGAGCCCTGACTCTTCTAATCACTATTCTAAGCCTTTCAAGCCACTTTGACCCAGTTTGAACCATCAAGAACATGGTAATACCCCTCCTGTACCATCCTCTCAACCATCAGCTGGAACAGTGAATTCTCAGCTAAATGACTACAACCTTCACAAACCTGCACCTTATTTGGAATCTGTATTGACTCATAATCAGAGTTGTCAACAAAGACATGCCCCCACTTCATCTCCAGCTTGAGAATATATTCCTGCTCATCTTCAACAACCTCAGTCACATTCAAGCAATCATGTTAGTCCAATTGTTGTGGATAGCCATAATCCATCTCAGAATACTGGACCCAATGATCCTCCTCTTCCACCACCTCCAGGAGGTTCTGAATGTCATCATCTCGATGCTATTCTCCAGGTTTCTCCATTGAGAGGCTTCCGATAATCATGTGGTGCAATGTCTATTATGGTAGAGCCAACAATCACCTAAACTAGCTATCTTCACCATAGGCAAGAAGCGCAAACTCTCCGGGCTCTGCGGTGCCGAACTTTCGATTGCTTATGGCTCTCTCATTGACCTTCGGAAAACATTCCGGTACGAGGTTGTAGAGGAGCAGACCATTTGAGGAACAGTTGGACAAGCTGCTGTCTCTGATGGAAGCCAGGCTAGAAGGTCTGAAGGAGTGTGTATCTATGTGACCGAATTCCCTCCTTCTCACCTTTTACAGTCATTTAGCTTCGTGAATGTCACCCTAGACATTTTGGGGGTTATCTGTGTATCAAGCAGGCTTCAAACCTTCAACTCAAAAATGATCATGCAGCGCGCAGAGAAGACCAGACATTTTGGACAAGATCAGCTCTGGTCGTCGGACAACCTTCATCGGCATTTGAATGGGTTAGAAATGCTCGTTCCACAAACGATGTGTAAGAAACCCTTTTACTTGACTGATCTCCTTACGTCTTCTTAGTCCGAGGCAAACGCCCGCTCATGGATCGACGTTTTTTTCTTCTGTACATCTGCTATGGTACCAACAGGCATGCGCATGGTGCTGAACATGGAACACACTATCCCAGCGGGTACTCCACCCAACGACTTGTACGACGCTGGCGGGACAGATAGACTATTCTGCTGTCGTAGCAGAAGAAAAGGTTGCCGGTAAGTGAATGGCTGGCTGGTTAGCTTGGATCGGTAGACTCATCTATGACTAAAGCTGCTATTCTGGACGATCCGTTGATGGCAACCATCCGTCGAGTTTTGCCGACTGGTTTCTTTGTGACCGCAGCCAAGCCTGGTGACCTCAGGGGTCATGTAGCGCAAGCAGTTGCTGAGATGTATGGATGCGCGAAGTTATTGAAGTATGTCCTGCGTCTTCTATTGTACTCACCACTCATTTTCTTTAGGAAAGAGTTTTTGCGTGGCGCTTTGACGAACGGGCACCATTAGATCTTCCTCATACTCCATTTCAATTCTGATGGTATTGGAGGGACATTTAAGCGATCCGTCACAGTAAATCTTCCAGTCAGAGGCCTTCTTGGTGGCGCTCAAGAGTCGCGAAGCCTATGGCGGCTTGATCACAGGTATTCTATCTTTCTGGGTGGGTTGATTGATCCCTCTCATATATGGGACAGATCGAGCGTAGCTTCGACGACTTGGGACAGGATGACTGGTTCGAACTAGTACCAGAACCCCAATGAGTGAAGTCTGGGGAGTGAGTTGTGCGTTCAAGGGACTACCTAATAGATTACAGTATGTAAGCATAAATGAGCAAGAATGTGACCACGAAGAAACGCGTAACAACAGCACGCTCACTAAGTAAGCGAGAAAACGAACCAAAGCACAATCTAGACAGATACAACGACGCCGTATGTTGATAAATCTGGATAAAGCCAGACACGCAGCAATCCACCTCGGTGGAGACCTACCAACTGACAAACTTTTGTGGAAGGGCACCTACCATAAAGACTATACCAGATCGACCAGGAACTTCCTATCGATGACGATGCACGATGCTTACAAAGTCGGTTCCCGATGGGAGGACAAGCCAGGATACGAACAACGGGGAAAATGCGCAAGATGCACATCCTCTTCGAGTAATATTAATTGTTTCCGAGTAATAGGGATGCATAGACATGCTATGACACATTTCAATTGACAAAATACTGAATGGATCCTAAATTCCTCACCCTAATACGATCCACCGGAGATCTAATGTTAGCGTTAGTATTAAGAAGAGGCGAGAACAAAAAACCGTACAGTGGCATCATTACTGGAAACATTTCCTTCCGAACCACCAGTTATCGTCAACTCGGCGAAATCCCAGGTTCTATCGCGTCATATCATCAACACTCCTGCGAGAAGGCGGCACAAACACAAAGCTCACCCAGAGCAGGCACCACAGTCGACGACCAATCGTTCAGCGTCGTCTCCAACCCTGCAGATAAGAAGAAACACATGAACACAAGACCGAAGGAATCCACAGCACGAGACTCACGCGATAGTAGTAGCGCTTCCAGTAAAGTTAATATCCCTATCAATGACATCAAACATGGTCTCAGATTCCTTGAATGAAGCTGACTCACGAAATGGGTCCGCCAGTTCCGGGAGTACCATCATTAGCGGGGTACGACTGGGTAATCAGAACACCGTACTCGTCGATGCCGCTAAGCGTGTTACTTTAAAAACCAGGTTTTAGCTTTCCACAAAGTCGTGAGAGATTGAGCAGTCCTCACCCAGAGTACGTGACACCGGACACCGAGGCATCTGTGGCCGTGGCATCAACCTTGATTCTGCACATAGCAAGTGTCACTCAGGAATCGGGTACAACTGACAACGAAAGGCCTTACCTGAATCCGTACATAGAGTCGGTAACGGTGTTTCCAGAGATAGTAACGTCGGAGACGGTCGCATCACTGGCAATAGAACCGATGGAGATACCATGCCCCCCAGAGCACTTGTTATTCTCAAACCTAATGGACGCAATGAGAAACCAGTTTGACAGATGGAATGACGTAGCGTACACGATAGTCGAGCCTGAGTTAATAGCAATACAATCGTCCTGGTTCTTCACGACCGAATTTTTGATAGTCACGTCGTCCGCGGAAACATCGAAACCCTGCAGACCATCGGTTTTTTTTTCCGCACCAAGATCATTACCTCTACTCACATCGGTGTTGTGACCGAGGTCATCGGTATCACCGGCACTGTTGTCGACCTAGAAAGCACTTGTAAGCCTGATAGGGCGCACACAAGAAATATTAGACGTACAGTAATACTGTCAAAGACGAGACCGTCACTGTTGCCGATGGAAATAGCCTGCGCGGGGGTATTCAAGACCTATTGTTCCCCGTTCAGCGGCATTCTGGAGGAAAGAGCGACTGGCTCACAGTGAAATCGGAGTATGTGCCGGAGCCTTTGAATCTAATGAAAGCATCAGACCACGAGCGCCTCGATAAAACGAAAAGAACCTACTTCAAGAGGGGATGAGGCTTGTCGACACCACCGTCTGTGCCTTCACCATCCCAATAATCAGCGCCATTTCCCTGCGAGATGGGGTTAACTACCACAGGGCAAGAAATGAGTTGACGCTGATCACATCAAATGTATATCCAGCGCCATTGAAAGTGATGTCGTCACCGTCGATGGTAAATAACGGGCCATCACCTGGTAATAAATTCAATAAGGACCTAACCAAAATGATTACTGCAGAAGATACGCACTGGTGGTTTTGGCGAAGGTGATATCGCCAGCCATGGTGATAGTTGCACCCGACATCGGCTAGTGTTGTGTATAAAATGACACATGTGTTAAAGGTAAAATCAGCCACGTACGGAGAGGCTCAAGGTACCTAGGAAGTATAGTCGTTAGCAAGGTCCTTCATAGAAGGGAGACATATACATACTTCCGCTAGCTACGGTGAAGGCCTCAATAGTGACAGTCGAACAGGTGGAGATGGACGACGCCGTGGAAACAGAAGAGATAGTACAGCTGGTGCGCTCCTCCAGCTCCCTAGTCGGAATAGCCGACACAAGCGCGAGCATGGCGGCAGCAAAGACGAATTGGTAGAAGGCGTGCCCGAACATCTTGTGCAAGATATAAAGGAGGGAAAGCAGACAACGAATGCTGCTTTGACCTCGACATGTACAGGCTTATATACCGGCGAGAGGGACTGTGCTGGATTAACCACGGAGGAAAACGGCAGTACAAATTCTAAGAGGAACGTGTGAGTTGTTTCAGTGCTAAAAAAAGGAGTAACGTAGAAACCATATTGACCCGGACTTAATAACTATTCAGAGCGGGAACCTCTTGATTACTCGCCAAAAATCCGTGTCGAGTGTCTAGAAGGTGATGTGGTCGTCGCCTGATGAATCTTTCGCCTATGCGTTCCTGATGACTCAAAGGTACAGGAAGGCATGCAAAAGTCCCTCCTGCGTAAGGTCCATAGCTTTGGCCGATACTCTAACTGTATGTTCAGTCGCTCTTGGATGGAGCATCTCCATCTTGTCTGTGAGTTTTCTCTTCCGGGTCGTCCCGATAATTAAAGGACGTGCTTTCTCTGTTAGAGAACGGCGGCAACTATTGCATCTAGATTTGAGCACGTCCTATATTTATCGTGGTACGAAACCGTTTGCTCCGACAAATGACCGATACTTGGGAGGGCCGGGGATATCGGTCACTGCAACATTGAGATGACGCGTCATGCTGGGCCAAATGAGATCTATGATTATCAGTCACTGAAGACTACGTCGCGTAGTATAAATAGAACCTACCGACTATCAGATGGCCGCCAGCTGCTCTCCATAAAGAATGGCAGGACCAGCTGCGCAGCGCGATCTTACATAACGAGAAGCAGGGAGGGATGTAGAAGCCGGATAAAGGTCGCCAGACTCTGCCAACGGCGCGTGGGGACCTTGTGGCAGGGTCAGCTGGAAAGTGCTGTAAATGGAGAATTGACTCTACCACAGTTACGTTCCTCTTCAGAGAAACATTCCCCAAGTATTACAGCGGTCGCCAGCAATAGCAATGAACCATTTTTTGGACAGACGGGGTCGAACCATTCCTCATCTTCACCAGCTAGTCCCTTTGCCAGGCCTCCAACCAACGTGGACCAAATGTGGGTGACAAACTTCTTGAATGCAACCGAAATGTGTACGGAACGATATGGCGGTAATGATATTGTATGCGTACGTATGGTTCCGGCAAGTACAAAGAGAGCCTGTAATGCCTGTCTCGTATAATGTTCGATACATTTAGGATATTGCTCACGGTTCGAGGTGAGCCTGTGACTGAGGCATCGATGGAGCTCGTAACTCGTGGTAGCGATGATTTGCAGCGAGGAAATGTCGCCCCCAGTATCCTACAGGGTCAATGAGTGCCAAAATAGCGACAGACTTTCAAAACGCGCACCCTCCAATCCGTCTCTGCATCCAAACCGGATCTTATACCAACACAGAGGAAAGGTCTGCGGCGTATCCTCATGGGTTCCCTACAGCGATGAGAGGTGGGCCGTCCGCTATC
>NW_025064899.1:513363-549188 GCF_019112545.1 Guyanagaster necrorhizus
CATGACGCTGATCGAATGGCCCAAGACATTACACGAATGGCGCGAAAGATGCTGGAAGCCGGAGGGCAGTTGGCCATATGACCTCTGGAAGCGTGAGCCACTTCAAAAATTCTTCCAAGAACACGGTTACTCATTGTGGGTAACTCTGTATGAACGGGGCAGGGGAGACTCGGGCCACCACCGGGTATCGCTTGTTCCAGCAAGCGACGAACCTCGCCGACCCGACGGATATACTTTCTTGACTCGCTATGAATGTGAGCCCGGCATTGCCATTCAAGAACCAGACTTTGGCCAACTCGTACGTTTGAGTTTTTGTATTTTTTCAGTTCAGTCTGCTCATTACCAATCATTAGAAAAACATCCACTGTGCTGCGCGCACCTTACACAATCAAGACGTTGTCATTCGTCTAATCAGCATCGATGGCGACGCCACAGGAGACGAGCACTATAAAGCCATCCAGCGGCTCTGCAAAGGACAGACTGCTTTTCGAGGAGATAACTGCGCCCTTCCTCTCTTGAACGAACTTGAATTCAACGGACTCAGATTCGTCGTTTTCCCTCTGCTTTCTGACGGCGGGTACATTCCGTGGTTCTACAACGTGGACGAGATCCTGGACTATCTGATGCAGGTATTCAAGGTGTGGCGTCTATCGAGGCACTCCGCTGTATCATTGAACACACATTTTTGTTTTTTGCCAGGGTGTCAAGTTCTGTCATGACAACTTGATTGCACATCTCGTACGCATTTTGACCATGGTGGTCTGTACTTTACTGATGAAACCCTAGGATCTTGATAGTGATAATATTCTTTTCAACTTCCTAGGGGGTCTGAGGGAGCCTGACGGGACTACAGAAACTGATGTCACTGGGCCATTTCGATCTCACTTCCCTATTCGATACTATATCAACGATTTCGAGACCGCAGTTTGTTTCGATGAAGACTCGGATCCTTCGAGCAGGAAAATTACCGGCCTACCGAATGTCCGAGTAGGTAGGATCGGGGAATATGCTAGAGAGTACGCTCCGGAAATGCTCGTTGGCGATCCATATTGTCCCTTTAAGGCAGACGTGTGGTATTTAGGTCGGATGCTTAATACTGACATGGATAGGGAAGTCAAAGGATTCTTGGAGAAGGTATGCTTCTTTCTAGATCATGGCAGTACTGTTCTGACGCCATTTTCCGTGTAGCATGTCAAGGCCTTTGACGAAGATTTTTCGTTCGATGGCGTGTTCGGAAAGTACTTTGCCCAGGTCGGCGTAACATCTATTCTGTATTCAACCTAGCACCCTGATCTTCGTTCTAGGATAGCATCCAGAGTGAACAAATTGTTAGTATTCCCAACTTTGACTTTCTACGACATTCCATTCTGACTTCAATTCAGATGCAAGCGTTCGATGAGGTACGTAGTACCACCACTGTACAGCTGTCTTTTACATGACGATAATTTCAGTACATCGGGAAAATCAACGAGGTAATTGCTCAAGTTTCCACCCCGTTGTCGAAGATGCTGAACATAAATTACAGATGAACGGATCGTTCCCGAAGGCAACTTTGCAAATGGCAATGTGGCTCCTCACGATGGTTGCTCAAATGCGGTCGTCCAATCCAGAACAAAGGCCGACGATGTCACAACTTGTGGATTCTGTCGTTGAAATGCGACACAGTTGTCCGGCGGCGGTATTGTCTCATTATATCGGTATTCAGCGGAGGGCAGTAGAGTGGGAGAAGTGGTAGAAATTGGCTGCATGTCATAGATGAAACTGCCAACAATGAGCTTATTGTGTCATCAGCTAGACCGGACTTGACCCTGACTTCTTCGTCCCTTAAATGAGACCGACGGTTGGATACACTCTTTGTGTGAAGCTTGTGGATTCCTGTCGACGACGATTTACTTTGCTTATTATCTTACCCGTTGACGAAGACTCAATACTACGAAAGCATGTATTCTATCTTTGATCAGATGCTGCGCGATGTCCTCAGCGGACCTGCGATTCTGCGAGACTTGAGACGACACAATGAAAGGTCTAGCAGAGAGAGCATCGGACAGATGAGGATCCAGGTCTTCCTGACAAGGCTGTCAGAACAGTTACGTGGGATCGTGCGACGGAAAAATTAGGTGACAAACCATGACGAACCCAAAACCCTTACATCATTTGAAGGCGATAGATCTTTGTGGAAGAAACTTGATATTCTGCCCGAAGCGGCCCATTAAAATATTCCGGTAAAATTCTGGTGAAAGCAAAGGCCGCGGCAGATGTAATATTCTGGATATTCATTTAGGAGCCAAAGATTGTAAGGGACTGGTAAGCACATAAATATGCAACGGCCTCGGGGAATCTTGCAAGCCGTGTGTATTGAAACGCGGATTCGGGTAGTACACGTGAACTGTTGAACTCTCTATGATGAGAGAATTTGAGCATAGAGAGCATTAAGGTCGTACCTGAGCGTCTTCATTGAGGCGCGGAGTTGAAATTACTAGAATGATTTTCACCTCGTCCATTTCAGAAAATGTCGATTGAAAATACACCGACCACCTTCAATTTGGAAGATATTGATATGTTTGTGGCTTGAAATTCAGTTGGACCAGGGAAATAGCCTAGCATGTCGCGTTTCTTGATGAGAAAAAGTAGCGAATTTGACCTGACTCAGATATCAGTGACCCGACCTACTCCATGTGTGTAATGGTCACTGGCAGTTCCAGCGTCATGTAAGAGGTGCCGCGGGGACCGGAGTGGACTATCAATGGAATATCTTTTCAAGATGTATCCGAAGGTTCAATCTGTCTACACGACAAGTTCGGTAGAATGATATTCCTTTCATGAGGGAGATCATGCTGTATGATTGCTATATGAAGCAGACCAACAAGCGCCTGCATGCCATATTTAGATCGGCTCCGATCATTTGGTGACTCACTGGCTGCCGGTGGCTACCAGTCTTGATTTGGACTTTGCACCCGATGACGACGACCACCCGATCTCATGCCCAGCCTTCAATCGAGCTAACATACAAAGAATCTAAAATGATCTCCAGGTGTTATTGTGTATCTGAAGGATGGCTGGCGGACATTGTTTGGGTAATCAAAACATCCATCCGCAGTCAGAACAAGGTAAGGTATTTTAGTTATATGACATTGATCTCAAACAATGTGGAATGTAGCCCTGATCTGGACAGAAAGATATAGCTCTCTCTTTCTAGAGGTGGCTCAGCCCTTCATGTTCCTACTGGATCATGAAATATTTCATCAGAAATAGGTCTTGCTTGATTATATGCAGCTGGCTGTATGTGCTCCACTATGGACTATCACATCTGATGATCAGTCCGAGTCAGTGTGAAGCGCTTAATGCATCTATAATGCACAGTCTGGAGGTTATTAATAGGACTAGAAGTGAAATGGAATTCCTGGTCTTCAGAGTGTTTCAAGGAGTTCATATCCATGCTTGATTTGAGGAACTGTAATTTTAGGGGTTCTCACCACTTTTGACTTCAAGTAAACCTGGCCTTCTGATCAATAAGAAAGATCAGATAGCCTTGGTTTCAATGATGATTCATTTAATTAAAAGAACCTGGTTATTGGAGTAGGAAAGCACCTTAGTAAATCAGACACCATTATGCTTTCCAAGTGTGATGAGTTGGATCTTTGCCTGTTCAAAATAATTTGCCCACATTTTTCCATGATGAAGCTGTGGATATTTGTCTTCATATCTTGAATATAGATACAATCTCACCTGATGCAAATGGTGAAAACTACATGAACTGTAACTCAACAAATTAGCCTGGACTAACTGCAACCATGTCTTTGACAGAAAGAACTCAGATGGTTAACCTTTGGATCAGTGGATACATCTATGCAAACCACAGTAAGCACTTGCATTGTAAACTTTGGAACACTGTACATGTATCATATATTACTACTGAAAGATACAGTACTTCTTGGAACTTGGCAATCAGCTACATGAACTACAAGTTGATGACTCCATGGGTTTGGCTCTTCTCATGAGACATGTGTAAGATCTGTTCCATCTTTGGCTGTGACATTGTCAACAGTCAATGATAGAATTCCTAACCTTTATCTGTATTACAGCTCAAGTTGTAACATGAGTGCAGGGTATTGGGCCAGCTGTCCACTCTTTTTCCAGTGCTCAAACTGATTAATTCAGGTATCCCTGATGGAGAGGTGGAACAGATTCCATGAAGTTTGTTCAAACATATGTACTTATCCCTGTTGAAGACAGGTGACTTGAAAGGATACCAGCCTTCTTCAAAGTTCTTCTTTGGAAAAATTTCATTTACTTGTCATCCTCTATCTGTAGTCAGGAGAGTCAAATGTCTGGACTTTGCCAAGAAATAGACTTCAAATGAGTGAGAAGTGCAAAGGATTTAGATGATAATAAAGAGAACATATGTGCTACTCATGGAATCCATCCTCAATAGCAACTGGGCACTTGTTATTTGGCTGTGTGGGCTAGGAACAGTAGCTCAACATGGTAACCATAGTGATATGTGTATTGATGAAAAGGTAAACTTCTCTTTGGTCTCTGCCTGATACAAGGAAGCATTCTCAGTTCGATTAAGGGGCTTAGACTTGACATCTTATCCAAAGTATTAGCTGGTCATCAAATGGTTATCTGATGCCAAATAACAATATGATAAAATATGTTTACATCAGGCTAGGTTCCTTGATTGACAGGTGTGAAATTTGGGCAAATGATCTGGCAGATTTCCAACATCTGTCTGCCAGCCATTCAAGAGGTCTGAGGGGCAGCTCATGAGAGTTAAGTATATATTATCCAGTGTTGTAAGACATCAAAAACACTGCTAGTGGAGTGACAGTGCTGTGGCATAACAGAGGCTTTACAGCTTTAGTGCCTTGAGATAATTTTACCTGCAGCACCATCATTTATTGATCCATAGAGATAAGAGAGACAGGTATGGCAGATTTCACTGCTTATGTCTGGAACTGACTGGACCCTGTGAGAATGTCACATGTGTGGCAGAGATATCCTCATATTGCCTAGTGTACACATCAACTTAGAGCATACAGACTTTTCTAGATAAACAGCATTTTTAGACAATGAGTTAGTGCTTTCATTATCAGCTTGGCATGGTTCACTGTGATTGACAGACCAACAAGAGTCTACATCATGGATCCTATCCCATGGCCACCATGTGAGCCATTACACAGAGCCAGTCAGAGGTATATTGACCAGAGAAGCCTCATGGTCTACTTAAATGTGCTCATGTGCTAGGCAGTCAGGATGCTGCATGGAGATGTGAATTATGGGAAGAAAAACAAGATTTGCAGTCACAAAGGCAGTGGACAGCAAGTAAACTTTTGAACAATAGCATTTATTGTGTGTTTGCAATACAGTGGGAAAGCAAGGCAAAAGGTTTCAAAACAACTAAGATTTTTTGAGTAATGAATAAGTCCACTCTAGTAGCTTGCAAATCACATAGAGTGAGGTCTACCATTTCTCCCACTCTACCACCCTCCACTGAATACCAATATAATCAGACAATACCACCACCAGACAACTGCATTGCATTTCAATGACAGAATCCACAAGTTGTGACATCATCAGCCTTTGTTCTGGATTTAACAACTGCATTTGAGCAATCATTATGAGGAGTGATGAAGAGGATCTGAGTGTGTGCAAGGTGAAAATGGATACAGCAGAGTGCTATCCACTGATCACACTCACACCAACACACACACAAAACTCTCAGTTCATGGGGGGATTATAATGCAATAAAAGTAGTGATCAACAAATATAATTGTCTTCTTCTATGAATCTACAGCATGCAAATAGCAATAGCACATGTACAACAGTCCTAGATCTCTCTAAGTCTCAAAGCTTTTTGTTTTATCAAAACAAGAGGTGGCAACAGGTGTTGCCAGGCCTCAAGGCAAAGAGTACTGCAGCTCAATACAATATGTCGAAACACTCCCACAAAACTCTCAAAAGATCCTAAGCACAGCTCAGATCAACTCAAAATCCCCAACACACACAATATATGACTCAAAGCTTCATGCTCTAAGCAAAAACCAATCACAAACATGTCCACAAGTGCCAAAGGGCACAGATCTCTGTTCACAAGTTTCCAAACCAATTGTAGACCCACAGAATTCAAACCTATGTGATCCAGAGACACAAAACACAATAAAATGCCATCTGACCAATCAAGAGGTTTGAACCTCTGCCACCTGTAGTGTCACACATCACAAATACCTCAAAAACTCAAGATGATGCCCTTCAGGCACTGCTTTCTTATTCTCAGATTAGAGCACAATCCAAAACCTCTTATCAAACTGGGTTCATGTCCTTTGTAAGCTTTGATGCCTCACTCAGTTCTCAAACCTCTCTCAATGATATTCAATAATGAGCTTATTCTCTCATCTGAAGTTACAAACACAAACCCAGAGCTAGAGTGCAAGGCTTTCTGTGCCCAATACACCACAACTGTGAGGGTTGGAAACTTGTATCCTACTCATACAATGTGGTATTTAAATACTCTACTGTGGTACTTACTAATATAATTCTACTATGGTATCTTTAAAGTGTGGGACTCCATGCTGGATCCCATGGGTATTATTCATGTGCATATTGCAGTTTCCATGCTTATTCTCTTCTGGGCCAGGACTGTCCACTGTTTCCTCACTAGCTGACATTGGCTAGCTGGCCTAGCCAAATCTGCTCACTTTCTTATTTCCCCAGTGACACATCCCTGGCAGTGGTAAACTGTTCCAGACCCCCAGGGTTATCTCTCATGTCTGGAGTCAGCCACAATAGTTATGTTCTCTTTTCCAGTGTCTCAACATTCTCTTCAGCTCACAAAATGCACTGCTTCTAGCCTGATATGCACTAATTAACTCACCTAATATGGTATGTGTCATACCTCAGTATGATGTGGAGTCCCTCACTGTGTTAAGCATGCTAAGGCACTGTAAGTATGCATGCAAGTCTCTGAGCAGTATGTGTGCTATTCATCTCTGAGGGTAGTATTTCTTTATCTATTCCTTTGTTGCCATTATTTCATTTCTCTGTTCAACACCCTATTATTCAGATACCTTTCTTTGGATCTCAGTTCTCTGTTCTAAAGCATGTCCCATCAGTACATCAATGGCTGTGCATCCTTGATTAATGTGATCAGGATTGCTGATCATATTTCAATTATATTCTTTTTATTTTTAGCATATCCTCTTGTAATGGTATTGGCATGTTTAGGGCCAAGCACTGGGACCTCACATGCAGTCTAACCCTTCTGGTATTAGTCTTCTATTAGGCCATGCGCTCTGCTCACAGTTACTTCAGTTTAGCCTTATGATGGCTAGGTTTTGGTGTGCTCTTATCCTATTCTCAGTTACATGCTTACTGGACTGGAATGCAGTCTCTGTATTTTCAATTTTTGCAATTTTACATGCCTGAACATGGAGAGGGCATGTCAGTGACATTGCCATTTGCAAAGTTGCCTTCAGAAACAATCCATTCACCTTCAGTTTATGTTCAGTATCTTTGACAACAGAGTGGAAACTTAAGCAATTACCTCATTGATTTTGTTGATGTACTGAAATTATCGTCATGTAAAAGGCAGCTGTACAGTGGTGGTACTACACATCTCATTGAATGCTTGCATCTGAATTGAAGTCAGAATAGAACATTGTAGAAAGTCAAAATTGGGAATACTAACAATTTGTTCACTCTGGATGGTATTCTAGAATGAAGGTCAGGGTGTCAGGTTGAATACAGAATAGATGCTGTGCTGATCTGAGCAAAGTACTTTCTGAACATGTCATCAAATGAAAAATCTTCATCAAAGGCCTTGAGATGCTGCAAGGAAAAGAGCATCAGAACAGCACTGCTTTGATTTAGAAAGAAGCCTATCTTCTCCATGAAACCTTTGACTTCTGTGTCCATGTCAATGTTAAGCATTTGACCCAAATACCACATGTTGACTTTGAAGGGGCAATAGAGTTCACTAAGAAGCATTTCCAGAGCATACTCTCTATCATATTCCTCTGCTCTATCCACATGGTCATTGGGCAGACTAGTAACTTTCCTGCTCAAAGGATCAGAGTCTTCATTGAAGCAGACAGCCATTTCGAAGTCCATAATATAATATTGAATCAGAAAGTGAGATTGCAATAGTCTAGTAACATTTGATTCTACAATCTCATTAGGCTGCATTCTAGCTCCTGCAAAGTTATAAAGAATATTATTGCTATCAAGATCCTAGAAATTTGTAAGTTTGATATAGACCACCACTGGAGGGATGCATATGAGATGTGCAATCAAGTTGTCATGACAGAACTCAACACCCTGGAAAAAAAAAGCAGAAGATGAGTTTACTTATACTGTAGAGCACCTCAATACACATCGCACCTTGAATATCTGCATCAAATAATCCAGTATCTCAGCTACATTGTAGAACCATAGCATGTATACAGTGCTGAGAGAAAGCAGAGAGAAAATGATGAATTTAAGTCCATTGAATTCAAGTTTATTCAAGAGAGGAAGCATGTAGTTATCTTCTCAAAAAGCAGACTGTCCTGTGGAGAGTCTTTGAATGGCTTCATAGTGCTTGTCCACTGTGACATCACCATCAATACTGACTAGATGAATGAGAACATCCTGATTATGAATAGTGTATGCCAGACAGTGGATGTTATTCTGAA
Source organism: Guyanagaster necrorhizus (assembly GCF_019112545.1). Lineage (NCBI taxonomy): Eukaryota > Fungi > Basidiomycota > Agaricomycetes > Agaricales > Physalacriaceae > Guyanagaster > Guyanagaster necrorhizus. Next base: position 522,036 of record NW_025064899.1, read on the forward strand.
TATTCTGTAATAAGAAGAAAGAACTGAAAGCAAAAACAGTCAAATGCATGAGATTGCTGAAGTTCAGTTTGTAAATGACAATACCAGGCTTACATTGATAATGAGTCAAGAAGGTGAAACCATCAGGTTGGTGAGGTTCATCATTGGATGGAGTAAGTGTTAGATGATGGTGGTCTGAGTCTCTCCAGCCCTGTTCATACAGAGTTACTCACAATGATAACTATGTTCCTGAAAGAATTTTTGAAGTGGCTCAGGTTTTTAGAGGTCATATGGTTGACTACCCTCCAGCTTTCAGCATCTGTCATGCTATTCTTGTACTGTCTTAGGCTATACAAAATATGTCATAGATCATGCACATAAAGGTGGTCAATAAAGAGGGTCACTAATGAACTTCAGCACATCTTTAAAAGGTTAAAACTCTGCCTCATTAAGATTGGGTGGTTAGTACAAATTCTTTGATTGACAAATGAAATGACCTCATGCAACAGATGCTGCAGAGTGGAACTTCTCCACTGGAACTGCTCTTTGAAGCTATAACCAGACTGCTAGATGTTTGGCCTATTTCATATCAGATTGAAGTCTCTTGATTTCACTAGGAGCTAGAACTTGAAGTATTCAACTGTGGGTTCCTGGAAGCTGCAGGGTGGATGTTATCTGAGGTCCTACTAAACATGCTGTTTTGCAATTGTCTCAATTCCACATAATGCTGTGACTTATAGACTTGAGTATCTTCACACCACACAGCTGCTATTCAAATAGTGTCTTTGTTTAAAAAGACTTCTCCCTCATTCTCACAAATTGTTGGCATACTATGATTTATTTCATCTATATCCATCCCAATAGATAGTACATTGGGGAAATGATGAACTACATAACACAGATAGTCAAGTTTTATTATCTCTCAGATACTCTCTCTCAGTGTTTGATCAATCTATTCAACTGCCTGTAGATATATGGCATCATGTATTTATGCCCTACAGTTTAGTAATGGTGTGATAGTTCAGTGCCCCACCACCTCTTATAAACAGATGTAAGTATCGATATTATGATCAAATGAAGTGGACTTGAGCTTACAGTGTAATTATAGGCCTGTTGGGACACCTCTGACCCTTTGTCCAAACTAGATGTCTCACAAGTCACAGAACCAGATACACCAACATTGCTTGTACCTTTCTATTGCTCAAGTCTCTTGCTTTTCTATGTAGTCCTACTAAGTTGTTCTTACTAAATAATAATCTCACTTCACTCATACTAAGTATCCTTGCTTGTGTACTGTTTAAGTTAATCGAAATGTCATGGATGCACTGGGATCCTACATTAGTAGCTCAAGCTGTGCAATGTTGCAGGCATTCTGCATGTCATTGACTTAGTAATTACCTTAGAGGAGATATGCAGCACAATAGCAGACATAGAAAGTTGCTCATGAAACAAATTATTTGCAACATCTTGTGGTCTGTATATGACTCTTGTTCTCATAGAGTTTCAATGACAATCTGAGGAGATTCCAGGAACTGTATTGACCAGGAATTTTTGATTGAGCTATCTGGAGATCAAGCCATATTCCTCAATCTTTGTCTTTGTCAGATGTCTGAATATTGTACATAGTATTGGACATTGTGCACTATCTAATGAATGATAGAATACAGGTTTTCACAGTGATAATAAGCAAAGTATATCTTCATTGACAGGAATCCACAAGCTTCACACAAATGCTCAGAGAAGAGTATAACTCTGACCTCACAGCAGGCTCTCTTCCCACCTGAAGATGATAATGACAGAGAATTGCAATGAAAGACTACTCTAGCACACCCACTCTTAATACTATTCAAATTCCCTGACCCCCATGCCACTGCTAACCTGCTCACAGCAGCAGACCAGTTCCCATATGACAAATTCATCTGCTCTGGTGAGGCACCTGTGACACTCTCTGCAGGATCAGCAGCCTCTTTCACAGATGCTATCTTTCCTTGTGTCTTCATCCCTTAGAACTGTTGAGGGTACAAGCTATGATTGCAGGTACAGTCATACAGACTCCAAATTAGTTACCAGTTCTAGAAATTTTCACTGTTGGCACAGCCACACATCTTAGCAACTTACCACCTGCTAAGATGTGAGTACATTATATCTATTTATACTATATCTTACGAATCCATGGTAGATACATCTATTTTCTTGCTTCAGCTTCAGGCTAATCCTCATTGCCCTCATGTTGCTGCACAGTCTCACTGCCATGTCCTCTAAGGTTCTCAGGTCCACTGCTCAACAGGTTATGGGACCTGATGATATGTCTTCATTGACCTCTACTGTCAAACTCCTTAATCTGCCTTGCCTAAAAGATGATGGCACAAACTACATTCTATACAAGGAATGGATCTTAAATGTGGCCACCTCAAAAAGGCCTAAATGAGTCCTGTATGAAACTGCTAAGAAGCCTATAGAGATGACAGAGACAGATGAAGACTATTACCTACTGGAAAACCTTGTACTCTTATCTGAAGATGAAGTTGAAAAGCAACTAACTCTTCAGGATGCATATGACCAGAAGGAGGCACAGGTCTATGAGATGATGTATGAAACAGTCAGCACCTTGACCTTCATGCAGATCAAAAATGAACCCTCTACTGCTGTAATGTGGAAGAAGCTCACTTCTATCTTCAAAGAAAAAGGTGTTTTGACACAGCAGAACCTACTCAACAAGCTCCAAAATCAACACTGTCCTGATGATGGAGACATCTGAATCCATCTTACCAATATGTTGATGATGAGAGAAGAACTTGCCACAATGAGAAAGTCTATAAGTGATGACTCCTATGCCACCTACATTTGAACATCACTCCTGATATGCTACAGATCCACACTCAAGATACTCAATATTGCCTCACAGATGATTGGCAAGCCTGTATCAAGTAGCCTTCTGATTTAGTGGATCCAAGAGACTGCTGATGAAAGGCAGGTGGAGAAGGACATTGATGTGTCTGTACAGAGCTCAGCAATGTTCTTAAGCAACAATAAAGGTAAAGGAAAGAGTAAAGGAAAGGCTATCAGAAAAAGAGGTGAAAGGAAGCAACAATGGCCTGCACTGCAACAACTGCAGCCATGACAATCACATCAAGAGAGACTGCTATAGAGATGGAGGAGGCAAAGCAGGGCAAGCACCATGAGACAAGGCTAAAAAGACAGCTGAAGCCAACATGGCAGAGAAGGCAGATGATGAAACACCCATAAACTATGGATTCACAGCCATTCTAGATGCCAAAGTATCAGTCCTCAAGTGCACATCTGATTATTAAGCAGACACACAAGCTCTTGCAGCTCTGGGCAATGACACAGTATCTGAGATCATTAACACTGGTGCAAGCAACCACTTCACTGGCCACCATGAGTGATTTAGCAACTTTACAGCCATTAAACCTATTTCTATCAAGGCAGCAGATGGCTGAACATTCAGTGTAACAGGTAAAGGAGATTATCCTACCCAGTTACTAATAGGACCAGACCAAAAGCTGATGCCCATCACTCTCTATAACATCTACTACTTGCCTAGCATGGCATTCATGCTCATATCAGTCAGCTGTCTAGATTGTAGTGGATACTCACTCACCATTAAGGATGGCTGTTGCACAATACAAAGCCCACAGCCCAAATGTAAAACAATTGATATAATACCAGTAACTAGAGGCCTATACTGCATAACTGCTTCCATAGCCCTCAGATCCATACCTAACACCTCCATCACCACATCCTCCAAATGTCTCATAACCATGAAAGAGTTTCACAATCTCATGGGCCATCCAAGTGAAACTATTCTCATTGCAATGGTAAAATCTGGATCAGTACATGGTATCCAGGTCAACATCAGAACTAAGGTTGGATTCTGCCAAGCATGCATCCAAGCTAAAGCCACCTGAAAGCCATTCCCAAAGATCAGTCTGGAAAATGAGACAGCAAAAGCATACAGCAATAAAGTCATGACAGATGTCTGGAGACCTGCTGACACTGAGTCAATTGGTGGTCACAAGTACAGTAACACTTACCAGGACATCTTATCATGAGAAGAAAAGGTCTATTTCATGAAGAAGAAGTCTGAATCATACTTATGCTATCAAAAGTATGAGCCTTGAGCAAAGGTGCAATGTAATGTAAAGAACATACAGATACTTGGCTCAGACCAAAGGAGAGAATTCATGAGCAAGGAATTCAAGCATCACTTTGACCTTGCTGAAACAGCATATCATCTGACAGTCCACAACTCACCTCAATCCAATGGAATGGCAGAGCATGACAACTGCTCACATCTTGAAGATGCTTGAGCAATGTTGATCCAAGCAGAGCTGCCATCATATCTATGGGCAGAGGCCATCTCACACAAAGTATGGCTAAAGAACAGAACAGCCCACAGTGAATTAGAGGGAAACATAGCCCCACATGAGAAGGCAACTCACTAGAAGCCCAATCTCTCCCAGCTATATGAATTCAGATGCACTGTATGGGTTAAAAAGCTTAGGAGAAGCAAGCTCCAACCTCAGGCAGATGCTGGACACTTTGTTGGATTCAATGAAGAATCCAAGGGTATTTGAGTATACTGGCCTGGACAGAGAAGAGTTAGCATTGAAAGGAATGTCTACTTTGACAATAATGATGAGCCCAAAGACATCAAGATTGAGAGAGAGACAGTAATCAACCTCAATCCAGACACCCCTGACTCAAGCCCCAAGCCTCACAACCAAGCAAGTGAATGCTCACCATAATGACTTACACCACTTTCAGACACTCTCAGCCCTGCTCCATATGAATGACACATTCAAACCACAGATAACATTGAAAACCAAGAGGATCCTGAATTTCTTGAAAGAGGCCATCATGCTGAAAGAAAGCCAGAAGGCTTCTATAATGATAACAGGCTATCAAAGCAATCTGCAATCAAGCACACCCTTATCATTGAAGATGAAAGGAGCACCAAGTCTGAGGCAGAGCTCAAAGCCAAGGAGAAAGAGCAATTTGCTGGCCTACAAATGTTTGCACTTGTGACAAGCCATGGAGAGTCTGAAAGCCTACAGGAAGTGCTAAAAGGAGGCAAGGCAAGAGAATGGAAGCAAGCTGTAGGAGATGAGCTGAATGAAGTTGAAGCCCTGGGAACTTATGAAATAATTCCCAGGCCACTAGATGCAAATGTAGCTAAATGCCAATACACTTTTAGAGCTAAAAAAGATGAAATAAACAGAATCATATGCTATAAAGCATGTCTCATACTCAAAGGCTTCTCTCAGATATATAGCATTGACTTCCATAAAACCTTTGCTCTGACTGTCCAACTCACAACCCTTCACATCCTACTATCTGTCACAGCAAGCAAGAGCTCAGTGATCCAACAGACCAATGTCAAAAATGCCTACCTGCAAGCAGAGCTCAAGGAAACCATCTATATAAAACCCTCTCCCATGTATGACATATTTTGAACTATTCCTGAGCACTTGAAGGGTAAGCAGCTAGTATGCAAACTCCTCAAACCACTCTATGGCAGCTGTCAGAGTGTAAACAAGTGGTACAACAAGTTAAAAGGTATCTTCACATGGCTAGAGTACCAAGTATGTCAGTCAGATGAAGCTGTGTTCTACAGATTCATTAGCAACAAGTACACTATTATCACTGCTACTACCAATGACCTCACCATCATAGCAGACTCAGATGACTCTGTAACCCTTATCAAGAAGCAGCTAAGTGAGCATTTCAAAATGACCAACCTTGGCACTCTTTGCTGGCTACTTGGTATCAGCATAAAGTGTGACCTGACTGCATGGACCATCATGCTAGACCAGTGGGGATACATCAATGTGATAGTCAAGGACATGAGTCTAGAAGATGCCAGAACAGTCACAACACCACTTGAGCCCAGAGTCAACCTCAGCTATGACTCACCTTCTGTCTCAAAAACTGTCCTATCTCCACATGAGCAGAGCCAATACCAAATAGCTATAGGCAAGCTAATGTATGCAATGCTCAGAACACATCCTGACATTGCATTTGCAGTCACCACCCTCTCCTGCTACATGGATGAGCCAAGAATGACCCACTGGCATGCTGCTATTGGTGTCTTCAAGTACCTAAAGGGAACAATCCATCTTGCACTCATACTCAGTGGCAAAAACATGTTTCTGACCAGATACACAGATGCTGACTGAGGCTTGCAGACACACAGATATTTGATTTCTGGCTATGGCTTCTTCATCAGAATCAGGGCCATCTCATGGAGTTCTAAAAAGCAACTGATTATCACAGCATCTATAACAGAATTGGAGTATGTTGTGATGACTCACTCATCAAAAGAGCTGCTCTGGATATGAAAGATATTCACAGAGCTCATCTGCCAGCTCATCAGCCTCACAATCCTCTTCTCAGACAACCAGAGTGCAATATGGCTCACTAGGAACTCTACATTCTATGCCAGAACCAAGCATATCAATATACAGTTCCATTTTGTGCACCAGACAGTCAGCCTTGGACAAGCTGATCTCAAGTACTGTTCCACTAATGACATGATTGCTGACATCTTCACCAAGTCACTGGCCTGAGTCAAGCTGGAGAGGTTTTGCACACTGTTAGATCTTGCATAGGTCAAGTGGTCAAGCTCAAGAGAGTGTGTGGAGAGTATGAGCCATGACTGCAGGTACATTCATATGGACTCCAAATTAGTTACCAGTTCTAGAAATTTTCACTGTTAGCACAGCCACACATCTTAGCAACTTACCACCTGCTAAGATGTGAGTACATTATATCTATTTATACTGTATCTTATGGATCCATGGTAGATACATCTATTTTCTTGCTTCAGATACTGTACATATTGATCTCAGTGACTTACCACCTGCTAAGATATATATCTATTTTCTTGCTTCAGCTTCAGGCTAATCCTCATTGCCCTCATGTCACTACACAGTCTCACTGCTGTGTCCTCCAAGGTTTTCAGGTCCACTGCTCAACAGAAACCACATTATGGCAGGTTTTCCAGAGGAAATTCATGAGGCTATTACTGCCCCCTCAGAAAAATTCATTGCAGCTGTTCTCTTCAGAGCAAACCCCAAATTCTACACAGATAACCACAGGGCTGATCTTCTTCTGAAAACCTTCTTCAGAGGTCTTGACTTCTCAGATAAGGGCAAGCTTACCTTCTTTCCACTTAAAGCAAAGGAGGACATGAAGGGCTGCAGCAGAAATGAAAGCCATAGCAAGAGAAGCATCTTTGACAAGCCATAGTCTCTGATTATTACAGACTTCTCTGAGGATTTTGGCAAATTACTTCTTTGGTACCAATGCTTCACAACCACATCTCACTCAGTCTGGAATCTTATCTCATTTAACTCAAAAGCACTGGCTTGGACTATCACTGCTTTTCAGGGCAATATCATTAGCAATGACCCCAAGCTGATAGCTGAAGCACTCACCTGCATCAAAGCTGCTACATGGCATAACATCTCCATCCAGAACCTCATCAAACATATCATCCAGTCTCAAAAATGTTTTGGAAACCTTGCCAAACCCATAGTCAGGATGACCCAGTTGTGGCAGCTCTGGTTTGTCAAAATAAAGAACTTTGATGATGAGAAGGATCTGTCTTTCTCCTAACAGAGGAACCCATAACAGATAACCTCAGCATGCACAGAGTGATTGCCATCTACATCTGCAGACTGAGGATTCAAGTCTACTGCTAACAGTTGATAAATATTGATAAGATTATCAGATATGACTGGTGCAAAAACCAAAACCACCCAAGCCACATCTACTCATTTCCAGAGATAGAATCCAACTGGTATAGCCTCTCCACTGATGAACTCTGGCTGTATATTATGATTTTCCTTGATTTCTTATCTTTTATCTTATCTTATCAGAGTGTTTATCTAATTTCAGACACTTGCTGACAAGTGTGGGAAGATTACACAATCACAATAGGTAACTAGCACTATTGTTCTTCAAATGACAATGAACACTTCATCTATAGATAATATCTCATTGTTCCATCTCCAATGACCAGAGATGATGAGTACTATAGCACAGGACTGCACAATTAGTAGGACTATTATTATCTCTGAATGAAATGTATATAAGTAGCATAGCTCTTGCTGTAGATACTTAGCTTCAAGCTAAAGTTTATTCTATACCATTTCATCTCAAGCCAATCATTGATAAGCCTCTAGGCTCTGTGCACTCTGAAATTATAGGTCTCAATAATTATTTTTGATCTCTGCCCTTAAATAGGATTTCAGTAAACCAATCATTTTGAGTCTAATGGTAGTAATTTTATCAAGAGCCATTTATTATTCACAGACATCATCCTGTGCATGAAGATTATATGTTCTATGAGAACTTTTCATTTTGTTCACAAACTTGCAAACCTTTCTCATTTTCTTTAATGACATGTGAACTTGTTAGATCTAACCAGCATGTGATGTGAATATGTGATAAACTAATGCTGTATTGCATTCATATGGTCATGCTAGAGTTCACTTAATGTGTTTTTGATAGACAAGTGCTTTAAAGCCAGAGACAAGCTAGGCTTGAGAGAAGATAGTGCAAGATAAACTTATAGCTCAAAGCTGGACTACTACAGTGAGAGCTATCCTACTTATATACTGTTCTGCTTGTAATAAATATAACTACTACCTATTGTATGATTTTGTGCTATAGTACCAATACTGTCTGGTCATCAGGGATGAGACAATAGGGCATTGTTTGTGGGTGAGATGACTGAGTACAATGGCACTCTGTCTGTTGTGATTACTTAATCTTCTCACCTTTTGAGAAAGTGCTCAAGATAAGATAGGCACTCTGATAAGATAAGAAAAGAAAAAGAAATGGAGAAAATCATAATATCACCCTCCCCTTAAGACTATCATCCTGATAAATCAATTGAGAGAAATTTCATAGTCCTGAATAGCATCATCCACATTCAGATCACATTCATAGACTCATTGGTTGGATTCAGGCCTATATCTGCTCTATTTGGCCAGATAATAGATGATAATGTTGGTGCTGCTATTACAGGCACAAACTTTGTGGAGTTTGTGATTCAGAATTTGTTTGACTTTATAGTGTTTCTCATCTTCAATTAGGAGTGGTGCAGAAGAAGGTGGGGCTTCCTGGTTTGAGAAGGCCAGCATGATATAGAGTGTTAGAAGTGTTTCATTGAATACAGGATGTATCCACCAAATGTCAGGAAGTTTCAGATGATATGCTGAAGCACCAACCTTTGTGAGAATCAGAAAGGGTCCTGTCTGTTTGTTAGCAAGTTTATGTTTCAGTCAAGGGAGGTGAAGATTGCTGGTGTCTAACCAGACCTTGTTAGCAATGGAGTATATGTGAGGAGGATGTCAATATTTGTCATATTGTACTTTTATAGCAGTGGTGGCATTTTTGAGAGCAGCATACATTTCAGCATGGATGGTAGTTATGATCTGCATGAAGTTGAATGATGTAGGTGTCATAGTGTTGTATCATTTCATGACCATGACATGTGGATGTTATCTGTAATTAATGAAGAAGAAGGTTTTATTGGTTGCAGAGTGAATATGGTTGTTATGTTAGAATGCCATCAGTGCAAGCCACTCAGTCCAATCATTCTGTCTGTGATTGACAAACATCTGAAGGTACTTCTTGATTTCTTGATTGATGTGCTTGGTTTGCCCATCAGTCTGGGGGTGATAGGCAGGTGAGGTATTGCTTCAGATGTTAAGAAGGTGATAGAGGTCATTCAGGAATTTGGAAATGAATTGCAGACCACAGTCTGAAATGATGATCTGAGGCATCCTGTGCTTTGTATAAACCTGATCTCATAAAATCTTCACCTATCCTTTGGAAGACAGTTCTGTTGAACATGCAACTAGAATGATTGCCTTTGAGGACTGGTCAACAGTGATGATGATGGCATCATAGCCATTACAGTCTGAGAGTCTGATAATCATATCAACTGAGATATGGGTCTATGGTGCAGTGGAAATTTCATTCAGATAAAGAGGAGCAGCTCATGCTTGTGTGCTTGAATTAGTTTATTGACAAGTTTTGCATCTCTTAACATACTTTTCAATGTCCTGTCCCATCTTTGGCCACCAGTACTCCCTCAGCATGAGCTCCTTTGTCTTTGCAATGCCTAGATGTCCTGCAGTAATGTGGTTATGGGACATGGCAATTCTCTCTCTTCAGAGAGCATAGTCACAGAGAATGTAGATGTGATTATCATAGTAAATCAAGTCCCCTGCTTTGGTCATGCCCCACTCATGATTGATAGAGAGGGCAATTCATTGATCTCATGTCTCTGTCTGACAGGTTATGCTCTTGATGCATTCATGTATCTCCTTCTCTATTGGCATTATCATAGATCTGAAGTGTTCTGGCTTCAGAAGTGTTACTCCACCACTGTCTTCTCTCCCTTGATTGTGATCAGACCAATGACTTAATAAGTCTGCCTTCTTGTTTGTGGTTCCCATTTTGTGGTGTAGTGTATACTGGTATTGTGAGAGTTCAGTGATCCATCAAGCTTGTCTTTGGTTGAGCTTCTGTGGTGATTGGAAGTACTATAGGTTTTGATGATCAGTCCAGACCTTGAAGGTGTGAATGGCACTGATCAGGTAGTGCCTCCATTCAGTGAGAGTGAGCATGATAGTGAGTAGTTCCTTGTCATAAATCTTATAGTTCTGTTCAGTGGCAGTGAGTGCCTTAGAGAGGAAGGCAATGGATTGCCACTTCTTATCCTGTTCCTGTGAAAGTACCACTCTTATTGCTCCTTCACTTGAATCAGCCTTGACTTTGAACTGACCCTCCTCTGTTGGTATTGCCAATATCACAGCCTCAGCTAACCATCTCTTCAGGTCATCAAATGGTGATTGTTGAGTTATTCTCCAGAACCAGAGAGCATTCTCTGTGAGCTGTGTCATGGGGTGAACAACCTTGCTGTAATCTCAGATGAATCAGCAGTAAAAATTTGTAAATCCAAGGAATGATTGCAACTCCTTCTTCTTGGTCAGCCTCAGCCACTCCATTACTCCAGCAACTTTGATCAGATCCATTTGAATGTTCCTCTTGCTGATGATGACTCTGAGATACTCAGTTTCTAGTTCCTCAAATTCGCACTTTTTGGCCTTGAGGAAGAGTTTATGCTTCCTCATCAACTCTAGTACTTGTTGCATGAGTTATCAGTGATTATCCCAATTATTGAACATGATCAGAATGTCATCCAAATAAATAATAATCTTCCCAGTTGCTATGAGGTCCTTGAAAATGTTGTTCATCATCCATTGGAAGGTGGCCAGAGAGTTTGTTAGTCTGAAGAACATGATCATAGGCTCAAAGAGCCTTCAGTTAGTTTGGAATGCTGCCTTCCACTCATCTCTCTCTTTGATCCAAACATTGTTGTATTCCCATTGTATGTCCAGTTTGGTGTAGTATTTTGCCTCTTGGAGCTTATCCATCAGTTCTAAGATCAAGGGGAGCAGGTAACAATTCTTGATTGTCATCTCATTTAATTTTTAGTAGTCCTGAACAGGCCAAAGCTTCCTGTCTTTCTTTTTGACAAAGAAAAAGAGAGAGGCCATAGGAGACTTCAATGGTCAGATCCTTCCACTAGAAAGATTCTCATCCAAGAATTTGTTAAGCTCCTGCTGCTCCAGCCATCCAAGAGGGTATGTCTTGCAATCTAAATTAGCATTGGCATTTGGAATGAGTTTGATTGCATGATTCCAGAGTTTTGGCTCTGGCAGTTTGTTGAAGTTTTCCTTGTCAAAGAGGTTTCAGAAGTCTTGGGCTCACTCTGGTACCATTTCTTCAAATATCTTGGCCTCTTTTCCAGCATTTGCCTTGGAGCTAGGTCATTGGCATGATGTGTCACCCAGATATGGATTGCCTGGTCCAGGTCTACTGCAAGAATAGTGCCTTTGTCTTCCATTTCTTTGTCTCATCAGTCCTCAGGATCCTTGTCTGGTAGCTCAAAGGGGATTTTCTGGCAATGGCATCATGTGAAGATAATCTGTTCTGTCTTCCAATTGATCAGTGGGTTATGCCATGTGAGTCAGTCATGACCAAGGAAGATCTCCTTGGATCTCAAGTTGGTCACAGCCAAATTGATCTATTTCACATGATCTCTGATCACCAGTTAGAGTTCAACAAACTCTGTGATTGAACCAGCTTGGTTCTTTGTGCTATCAGCATTGTAGACAGAGATTGGTTCTGCCATAGTCCAGGTTGAAAGGTTATGCTTGGTGATGAAAGCATAGTTAATAGTACTTCCAGTGCAGCCACTGTCAATCAGAGCAGTGACAGTGTATGCAGTCTGGTTGGTCAGAGTCTCAATCTGTACTTTTGTCATCAAGTCCCTTCCAATGGCCTTCTGTTGCTGGATGTATTTCTTGGGCCCTTTCAATTTATCCAGCTATTCCAGAGCTTTATTTCTCTCTGCCTTCCTTACTCCTTCAATCATTTCATCAATAACCTCCTCAGCCCTTGTCTAGTGTACCTAATTCTTGAGTACTACCTTGGCCTCCACTTTATCCCTAGTGTTTCAGATGGCTTGCCAGATCCATTCAGTGTCAAATGGTTTTAGCCAGCCATTGAGAGTCTCTCCTCTTGTTTGACCTTTGGGCATTTGAGTTTCAGGTTCTTGTGATTTCTTTGGTGTGTTTGAGATAACAGGATCAGGTTTATTTGAATGTGTGTATAAATAAGTACCTACAGAACTAGCATAAGTCTGACCAGTGATATTCTGAGACACACTATTAAGTTCATTGGCTAACTGAGTGGAATCACTCACTCATCAGCCCCATCTTTTACCTTCTTAATCTTCATATCCTTTTCAAGTTCTTCAGCCTCCTTCTGTAATTCATCTATTTGTGCCTGAATCTTCTTGTGGATTCATTTCTTCTTCAGGCAGTTTTGGGATAGGTGACACTTCTCTCCACAATTGAAGCACCTCCCCTTTTTCTTAATCTATCAACATCCATAGGCTTTTCTTGTCTGGTGTAGGTAGTCCTGGTCCTGGTCTTCTGGAAAGAATAGGAGGGTGTAGAAGTCAAAGGAGGATGCATGGAGCTTAGCAGAGGTTGGCATATTAGCCTTTCCTTGATTGCCAGGCCTTTGATCATCCTACTGATAGGCATTTTCTGCCTTCTGCCAATGCTGCTCCTTATTCATTGTGATGATTTATGCCTTCCATTCTTCATATCTCTTTGGGATGTTGAAGCTGATATCAGAGATCATCATGGTGTAAGAGCATGAGACCCTGTTCTTCAGGTACTCCACCAGATAGCCATCATCATCAATGTTAGCAATGAGTCCCACTAACTTAGCAAGCCATTTGAACTTGATGAAGTATTCAGTGGCCATCTTGTCTCCCATTCAAAGATCCTTTATCTTTTGTTTGTGGACTTTCTGAATGGCTGAGTCAATGAATTTGTTGCATACTATTTGTTTGAATACTGGCCAGAACAGCAGTTGATAGTGCCCTCTGGTTGTGGAATAAAGATCCTGACTCTTCAAAGTCCACCAGACTTTGGCTTTGTCTTCAAAATAAGACACAGCAAAGGTGACCTTATAAATGTCAGTGGATAGGTAGGCAGAATATACCTCAAAGTATTGTTCACAATCAATCAAGAAGTGATCAATATCATCAGATTGCTCTTTGAAGGGTTGAGGCTTTTATATGAGATCTGGTTTGCATTGTATAAGAACTGAATCAGGAGTGAGGGGTCCCATCAGATTTGGGTAGTCATTGAAGGGTGTACCTTTTGGTGTGATATGAAAAAGAAATAAAGAGAGTCAATATAAGCAACTGGACTGTCAGAGCCTTGTTCTCCTGGTTTCCTGATGATCTTTCTGTTGACAACTATAAAGCTCTGTCTGGTGGCCTCAGAGTTGTCTCCTTCAACTTGTCTGCTAGTTTCAGCTTCATTGGCAGGCAGCTGTCCTCTCATCAACTGGCTTCCTTTCAGCTTCCAGAGGTATTGAGTTGGCTTTTTGGCTTGTAGAGTTTGTGGTTGCCATCAGCAGATAGAAGCTATAGTGTTGGTTCAGATAGTTGGTGCCAAATACATGGCCTGTTTTGGGGAAATGGGTGGCATGTTCAGCATTGGTCAGATGTCAAATCTGGATTGGTAATCCAGGAGACTGGCCAGAGTGTCTTCAGAGTGGGTCTTGTTATAAAGAAAAATATCCTGCTCAGTGGCTGCATACTGTAAAATGTCAATTTTCTTGGCATCAGTGGCTACTAAATAGTCTCTTCTCAGTGGGGTCATACTCCATCCTATGTCTCAGGGAATCTCTATGACCCACTCCTGGTATATTCTTCTGAATTCTTTCTCCTCCTCCTACTGTATCTCTTTTTCCAATAGTCCTTCATCTTCAAGTTTATAATATCATTCAGGCACCTCAATAGACACTGCATCTGGGTTATTGTCCCCACTGTCCTTGCTGTCCTCTACAGGAAAGCCATCAGGCAGGTCTAAAATAGACAGTGCCTGGAGTCTCAGTGTCACTGGCAAACTGTCCTTGGTTGCTGAATCCAGAGTCAACAGAAAAGGTAAGTTTGGGGACAAGTCTTTTGCTTGACTCACCTCTTTCTTCTGCTGCCTCCACTGCTGCATGATACTCTCAGAGTTGGTCAGTATTTCACTTGTTGAGGAATATTCCAGCAACTCAACCTCAGATGAGCTGCTGGATGGCTGAGACAGGATCATAGGCTGGGGTGGAGAGATGGATGCCATAGGCAGATAGATGAGTATTAGGAGTTCAGAGAAGAGAGTTTTCTGTGAGAGGGTCAGCAGGCTTGAATCCAGGCCAGCTTGCCAATAAACCTTATCAGCTTAGTTCTCAGAAGAGACTCTGAGACTGGCTATAGTACTCATTTTGCTCATAGTGGTTTTTTTATCATTGCTGTCACCTTTCTTCTTTATATCATTCTTGTTCATATGCTTCTTTGGCACTGTGTAAGGCCTCAGACTCTGACTGGATTCTGATTGGCTATGCTCCATGGGCTCTTGCAGTATTTTGGTTAATTTCTTTGATGTCCCACTGACCAAGGCTAGAGTTACTATGCTCTTTGCTCCAGGCAGTGGAGATGAGCTTGTGAGATTCAGATCAGGGGTCACATAAAGAGAGTCATGTCTAGAACCTGTAGCCACCCTAGAGGCATTAAGAGAGTCTTGAGCATGGTCTCTAATTTCATGCTTCAGAGAGACAGTGAAAGAGGTGGAGGATGATTTGGCATTAAAGAAGTTGCTGGAGAGGTCCTCATCCTCATGGTCTGAGACTGGAGAGAGGTTCAGCAGGTTATGATGGAGAATGTGTCAGTAATATCTTCTTTGGTATTTGAATTCTTCTTGTTCCATCAAAAGAACTTCCAGATTTATGATCCTGGGAATGGCTTCTGGTATGATTCCCTGTATGGGCTCATTGGCAACTTAGGCAGGCTCAGAAGGGAGGTCATGAAGGGAGAGGATAGGTGTGACATTTCAAGTTTGATGGTAAATAGTTTAGAGACCCTGATAATATCTGATTACTCAGATAGTGACAGATTGGTTTCTTCAGCAGAGATATATGATAACAAGGTGCCTGAGCAGAGTGCCAATGATGGCACTCAAGAGCTTGACAAAGTTGGAGATAATGTTGTGGGTTAATAACATTTGGTTTTCTTGGTTACTAAAGTGCATAAGGAAAGGGAAGCAGGAAGCTTTGAGCTAACTGTTAGATCTAACTAGCATATGATATGAACACATGATAAACTAGTGCTGTATTGTGTTTGTACAGTCATGCTAGAGTTCACTTAATGTGTACTTGGTAGACAAGTGCTTTAAGGCCAGAGACAAGCTAGGCTCAAGAAAAGATAGTGCAAGATAAACTTATAGCTTAAAGCTGGACTACTACAGTGAGAGCTATCCTACTTATATACTGTTCTGCTTGTAATAAATATAACTACTACCTATTGTATAATTCTGTGCTATGATACGAATGCTGCCTAGTCATTGGAGGCAAGACAATAGGGCATTGTTTGTGGGTGAGATGACTGAGTACAATGGCACTCTGTCTGTTGTGATTACCTAATCTTCTCACACCCTTCAAGAAAGTGCTCAAGATAAGATAGGCATCCTGATAAGATAAGAAAAAAAAAGAAATAGAGAAAATCATAACAGAACTTTTGATTCAGTAATAAGTGCTATAGGCATGGCTGGCACTATGATAACCAATCAGACATATGTTATTATTAGTATACATGTGGCATCTAAAGGCAGCCCACAAGGTCCATTGTGATGTGTATACAAGGCTGGCTGCAGATGTCTAAGCTTTTCACAGCCAGCAAGTGGATGAATAATAAGCTGCAGAAGACTAACTATATGTTTGATTAGGTATTTGTAAGAAATATTATAAGGGCTAGCATACTATTGGCTACATGAAGTTTTAAATATGCTATGTTTACTAAAAACCTCACAGCCATTAAGACTTCACATAATAAAAAGTTTGCTGTGCTCACTAAGCTAGTACTGTGGTTACAAAGGCTGTTTAAATGCAGCATACTTAGTATTAGTAAAAGGGTAGTATAAGTAGTGTACCATATCATGAGAAAAGGAGGAGGACCCAAGAGAAACATGATACAGACCAGCAATACTGAGACTACTCAGCACTATACTAAACTACACACCAATATGATATCTCTCTAATAGAACCAATTACACTGACTGCCTACAGGTCAATATGCTTCCACTGAGAGTGCCACAGCATCTTGACAACTTTACAAGACTTGTATATGACATTAGTGAACTTTATTAGCTTGTCTTACTTTATGTCTAAAATTATGAAAGAGAGCTGTTGCTCTTGTGTGTCATTCTCATACTGCCTAGAACTAACAAATGACTTTGAAGAGTAACTGGACAACACTAACCATTCCCCTAGACTCCACTGGGACTACATATAGAATTCTGACATTAAAAGTTCACACCATATATAGGTTGCACCACCTAGTATCAAGATCTATATGTGACATTCCTATTATAGAAAAAGTTCACATATATACTGTGAGCCACTCTACACAATTCAGAGTCTCATATCTCTGTAGCTACTTCTTGCTACACCCTTTTGGAGATTAGTCACCATATGGAGGTACATGACTAGACTCACCTGAACAAGCCTTCAGATTCTGTGCCTTGGTTTCACTTACTGAATAGGTTTTGTGTTTTCTGCCTGCAGAGAGTCTTGTAACAAACAATTTCTGGTTCATCACCATCTTGGTCTTGAAGCATTACAACTATATAAACACATATAGTGGACTCTGATGTGACTGTACAAATATGATACAGTATCAGATTATCATGTGTTTAGGTCACATGTGACTTGGACCTAACAATTAGCTTTCTGCTTTCTGCTTCCCTTTCCTTATGCACACTAGTGGCAAAGGAAACCAAAGGTCATCAACTACAAACATCACTTCTGACTTCTTTAAGCTCTTGAGTGCCTCTATCAGCACTCTGCTCAGGCTCTTTGTTATTGTCTATCTCTGCCAAGAAAATAACTCTGTCACTGCTTAGATAGTCAGATACTACCAATCTCTCCAAAGAAGCTATTGAATCCATTGAAATGCATCCCCTATTCTCTCCTTCCACAACCTCTCTTCTGAATCTGACTGAGACTCTGATGAGCCCATGCAAGAGTCTATATCAGAAATCCTCCTGATTCTGAAACTCCTTCAAGAGGATCTGGAGGTGAATGAACCCTGATACTCCTCTGCCATAATTCTCAGAAACAGCCTCTCTGTGGAGTGAAAAAGACAATGTGTCAACAGAATTCTAGTGCACTTTCCTCTGGTGAAGAGATCTTGCATGCATGCAAGATAAAAATGGATACAGCAGAGTGCTATCCACTGATCACACCAACACCAACACACACACAATACTCTTAGTTTATGAGGGGATTATAATGCAATAAAGTAGTAATAGCAAATCTAATTGTCTTCTTCAATGAATCCACTGTGCACAAATAGCAATAGCATGCATACAATAGTCATCAGTCTCTCTAGGTCTCAAAGCTTTTTGCTCAAAACAAGAGATGGCAATGAATATTGCCAGGCCTCAAGGCAAAAGTAATGTAGCTCAATATAATATGTCAAAACAATCTCACAAAGCTCTCAAAAAAGCACAGCTCAGATCAAATCCAAATCCTTAACACACATGATACATGACTCAAAACTTAGTGCTTCAAGCAGAAACCAATTACAGATATGTCTTCAAGTGCCAAAGAGCTTAGATCTCTGTACACAAGCTTTCAAACTGATCATAGACCTACAGGATTCAAACCTATGTGATCCAGAGACACAAAACACAATAAATGCCATCTGACAGACTCAAAGGGTTTGAACCTCTGCTGATCTGTGGAAATATCACAAATAATGCTGTCCACAGGCCAAAGGGTTTGAATCTCTATCAACCTGTGGAAATAACCAAAAAGCGCACACTAATCAAGCCAAAGGATTCAAATCTCTGCCACCTGTAGTGCCATAGATCACATATACCTCAAAAACTGAAGATGATGCCCTTTAGACACTGCTCTCTTATTCTCAGATTAGAGCACAATCTAAAACCTCTTATCAAATCAAACTCAAGTTCCTCACAAATGTTTGTGCCTCACTCAGTTCTCAAATCTCTCTTAATGATATCAATAATAAGTTTATTCTCTCATCCAAAGTTACAAACACAAACCCAGAGCTAAAGTGCAAGGCTTTTTGTGTCTAATACACTGCAACTGTGGAGGATCAGAAACTTGTCTACTACTCTTACAATGCAGTACTTAAATAGTCTACTACTGTACTTACTAAGACACACCAAATATAATAGTTTCAAAGTGCAGAACTCCATTCTGGAGTCTCTGGCATATCATTCATGTGCATGTCACAGTCACCACACTTATTCTGTTCTGAGTCAGAGCTGTGCCTGCTGTTCCCTGTCTAGCTGACATTGGTTAGCTGGTTTAACCAGGTCTGCTTACTTTTTTATTCTCCTGGTGAGACATTCTGACATCAGAAAACTGTTCCAGACCCCCCAGGGTTATTTCTCATGTCTG
Source organism: Guyanagaster necrorhizus (assembly GCF_019112545.1). NCBI lineage: Eukaryota > Fungi > Basidiomycota > Agaricomycetes > Agaricales > Physalacriaceae > Guyanagaster > Guyanagaster necrorhizus. The sequence continues at coordinate 541,116 of NW_025064899.1, forward strand.
GAGTCAGCCATAATGACTATGTTCTCTCTCCTTGTGTCCTGACATTCTATCTGATGGATAATATGCACCACTCCTAGTCTGGCACACATCAATTAATCCACTCAAGGGTTATATGTCATACCTTGGTATGATGTCAGAGTCCCTTGCAGTGTTATGCATGCTAAGGCACCATAAGTACATGTGCAAGTCTCTGAGTGCTAAGCATGCTATCTATCCTTTGATTGTATTTCTCTATCTCTTACTTTGCTGCCATCATTCTATTTCTCTGTTCAACATCCAGTTATTTAGATACCTTTCTTTGGGTCTCAGTTCTCTGTTCTAAAGCATGTCCCATCAGTGCATCAATAGATGTGCATTCTTGATCAATGTGATCAGAATTGCCAATCATATTTCAATCATATTCTTTTTATTTTTAGCATATCTTCTTATAATGATATTAGCATATTTAGAGCCAAGTGCTGAGACCTCACATGCAGTTTAACCCCTCTGATATTAGTCTATCACTAGGCCATGCACTCTGCTCATTGTTACTTCAGTTTAGCATCATAATGGCTATGTTTCTTTGTGCTCTAGCCCTATTTTCAGTTACATGCCTAGTGGACTGAAATATAGTCTATGTATTCTCAATTTTCACAAATTTACATGCCTGAACATAGAGAGGGCATGTCACCAGTCTCAGACCATAAGAACAAGGGCCTCCTTAGCAACTTCTTTGATGCTTTGCCTTTTTTCAACATTGCTGTTGCCTTCACTGAACCCAGAATTGAAAGCAATCATAGAAGTCTCACTCATATTACCCTAGAATTGGCTACAAGCAACACCATCTATGAATCTGCTGAAACTGCCAGTGACACAGAAACATTTCATTCCAGGCTCTCCTCTAATGTGAACCTCAGCAGTGACCAGATCTATTAGGAGCTCATGAAAATCATGGGACATGCCAGAGCAGAAGAGCCAGCTCAGTATCAAGGGTAAGGGGCTGGAACCTCTGAGACCCCATGGGCCTCTTGACTTTCCTCCAATGCCAGTCTCATCAGTAGCCAGATCTATGAACACATCATCCAAGCCATCAAATGACACTGAATGGGCTCCTACAGTCAGACTCCTGAAAGATCTGATGTTGGATCATGTGACCAATATTTTGAGTCCTGGACCTGAGAAATCTGAAAAGATTTCAGAGACTATTTTGATCAAAATGCCACTCCAACCTCTAACTCAAGCCTCAATTCCTGTCTCAAGACTTGAATCTCCTATCAAAAACCCAGTTGAGCATCAGCCCATACCAAGTATCCAACTCCAGAACCAAAAATCCTTCTACTTGCCTATGGAGTCAGACCCCCATCATCTGTCTGTGTCACTGATGATATCATCCAGTGACTCCTTATAAGACTAATTGCTGGACTCTTTCTTGACAATGCTGCTTTTGTTGAGCAAGTTCAAAAGCATCACCAGCAAATGAAGAACATGAATGGAATCTCCCAAGGGAAAACCATTCCACCAGTTGCTGAACCCTCTTAACCACAAGGGAAGCCTGCTTCTCTTCTCAAGCCCTGATCCATCAGACAATTCTCCAGCAACAGTGAGAGCAGCTGGAGAACTGCAGATTTCTGATCCATTTAGCCTCTAAGATCTGGACAACCCTAAAGAATAGAGCTCTGAGAGGCTTTGGGCATGAGATGCCACAAGATGAGACAATGATTTTAGCCAGATGTTTTAAAAAAGGATGGCAGATATTATGAAAGACATGTCCTGACAGTAGATGCCATTGGAACAAAAGTATTTTGCTGCAGATGACTCTGAAAAAATTGAGATTCTATGATACAGCATCACAGAACAGGCTATTTACTTATATAACAGTAAATATCCCTACAAACCTGTGGACTCACTTCTCTTCTATCAGTCTAAGTACAAACACTATCCAATGCCAAATATGCTATCTATTTAGCTCTGACAAGTTGTATATATGGCACCTTCAATCTGATTAAGGGCAACTATATTCACATGCAGCTGGTGGCCTCAGACTTATTAGACTCAAGCAACATGTGACTGATAACACATGATAAACTGATGTCACTTTGCACTTTGAGTGGAACATCAGAGTTCACTTGATGTGATAATCAATCAATGTGAGATAAGGCCACTAAGATTGGCTCAAGATAGAATAGTATAAAAATAAACTTTAGCTTGAAGCTGGAGATTCCCAGCAAGAGCAGGCCATCTTATATACTACATGAGTGATGCTAATTATACTACTTTCTGTTGTATGTTTCTGAGTCCTTTGTGCCCATTGTCCTTGGGTGTTGTGGCTGTACACAAAAGATCTGTTGTGCATCATCAGACGCTGTTGTCATGTTGAAAGACAATGACCAAACAGGCTTGTTGTGCTGACTAAGCCTGTCTCACAGTCTTGAGTGCTTGAGTTAGATGTTATGACTAAGTATAAATAAGGGTTAACTCACAGAGAAAAAGATAAAAGAGTTGAAAATCTTAACAAGGCTGAAGTGCCAATGATAGCTTGGTACTCTTGGAAGGCTAAGAGAAGTCAGCTTCTGGCTGGACAACTCCCTGCCAATGAAGCTAGATCCAGTGATCATACAGAAGATGATGATCCTGAAGCCTAAAAGTTAGGCTTTACTATTATCAATGAGAGGATTGTCAAGAAGCTGGATAGCAGTCCAGCTGGGAGCCTGTGTTAAGCTTAAATGATATGTGACCTAAACACATGATAAACTGACACTGTCTTGCACTTCAGACAACAATGTCAGAGTTCACTTGATATGTTATATGGCTCTATATCACAAGGCCTTTAGATTGGCTCAAGGTAAGATGGTGAAGAAATAAACTTTAGCTCAAAACTGGGGATACTACAGTGAGAGCTACACTACTTATATACCAGTCATCATCCATTTAAAGATATAACTACCTAATTGTGCATCCTGGCATTATAGAGCATTTTGTCCAGTATCATTAAGCTACCTACAAAAGGTTATTGTCTGTTGTCCAGCAGTTACTGTCATGTTGAAGAACAATGACTGACTAGGTGTGTTGTGATGACTAAGCCCTGTCCCATAGTTCTAAGTGCTAGTTTAAGCACCATGACTAAGCAAAGATAGAGGTCAATTCTTCAAGGTAAAAGATAAAAATAAAGAAAAATCATAATATTACTCTCTCATTAAGACCATCATTCTGATGGTTTAATTTAGAGATAAGTCATGGGGTTGAGGGAGCAGATAACCTGCTCTTCTTCTCATAAGATTCATGAAGACATTGACCATTAAGTTGATCAATGTCCCATTTCATAGTCACAGATTGCATTCTCAGTGTTCATATATCATTTGTTGACCCATTGATTTGACTCTGGTCCATATCCTTTTCAACTGAACAGATAGTCAACTATTGTTTGGCTTCCACTGCCATGGGCTTGGACTTTATGTAGTTGATAGTTTAGAATTTAGTCAACTTCATAGTGTTCTTCATTGTCTATCAAGTTGGGCAGTAGTGGAGGTGGTCATTCTTGGTTCCAGAATGCTAATGCAACATACAGCATTAACAGTGTCTTGTTGAAAACATTGTGTATTTTCCAGGAGACTGGAAGGCATAATTTGTAGATAGAGTTGCTAACCTTAGCAAGGATCAGGAATGGGCCTGTTCATTTATCAGCAAGCTTCTGTTTCAGGCAGAGAAGATGTAGATTTCTGATGTCCAGCCAGACTTTGTTGTTGACTGAATATTCATGCACTGGCTGTCGATGTTTGTCATACTGTTTCTTCATTGTCAATATGGCCTTTTCAAGGGCTGCTTTGGTCTCAGCATGGATTTTCACTATGGTTGTTGTGAAATCAGTGGAGATGGGTGTCATTGTTTGCATGCATTCAGTTTGAGCAACATGAGGGTGTCACCCATAGTTTATGAAGAATGGCATCTTGCCTGTGGCTGAGTGGATTCTGTTGTTGTATTGGAAGGCAGTGAGTGCCAACTATTTGACTCAGTCATCTTGGTGATAGTTAATGAAGAGGTGGAGGTATTTTTTCATCTCTTGGTTTGCCTATTCTGTTTGGCCATCTGTTTGGGGATGATATGCAGTGGATGCATTCCATCTAATATTGAGTAGATGATACAAGTCATCCAGGAACTTGGATATGAATTGTGGTCCCCTATCTGAGATAATGATTTGAGGCATACCATATTTGGCATATACCTTGTCACATAAGATCTTCACCTATCCCTCAGAGGTTAGCTCAGTGGAGCATGTGACTGAGATGATTGCTTTAGAAAATCAATCAACTATGACAAGGATTGCATTATAGCCACTGCAGTCCAGCAACCTGATAATCATATCCACCAAGATATGGGTCTATAGTGATGATGAGATCTCATTTGGGTGGAGTGGTGCTGCATGTGGCTGCATTGAAGATTTGTCTCATTGGCAAACTTCACATGCTTTGATGTATTTGGTGACATCAATGCTCATTTTGGGCCACCAATAATTTTGCAGAATCAGTTCCTTGGTCTTGGCAATATCTGAATGTCTGGCAGTTGCATGATCATGACAGGTGGCAATGATTTCTCCATGAAGTTCTTGATTCCTGGAGATATAGATCTGTCTATCATAGTGGATCATCCCCTTCTCTTTTGTCATTCCTCATTCATGATTGAGTGATGAAGCCACTTGTTGGTTCCATTTACAGGTGTCCCAAATTATGCTCTTGATGTGCTTATAGACTTCCTCTTCCATTGGCATGATCATGGCTTGGAAGTGTTCAGGCTTGAGCAGAATCACTCCTTTGTTATCATCCTCTCCTTGGTCATGGTCTGCTCTTCTGCTGAGCAGATCCATCTTTTTGTTGGCTACATCAGCTTTGTGGTGGAGCATATAGTCATACTCTGATAATTTGATAACCCATCTAGCTTGTCAGTGGTTTAGCTTCTGCAGTAACTGGAAATATCAGAGGTTCTGGTGGTCAGTCCAGATTTCGAAGGTCTGGACCACTCCAATTAAATAATGCCACCATTCAGGTAGGGCAAGCATTATGGTGAGTAGTTTCTTGTCATATATTTTATAATTGTGTTCTGTGATAGTGAGCACCTTGGATAGGAATGTGACCAGATGCCATTTACCTTCCTGTTCCTAGGAGAGTACAGTCCTAATAGTGCCTTTGCTGGAGTCAGCTTTGACATGGAATTTCCCATCCTGCATTGGGATAGTGAGGACCATGTCCTCTGCTAACTGATGCTTGAGGTCATTGAATGCTGCTTGTTGGGATGGGCTTCAGACCCATGGTGTGTTGCCAGTTAGTTGGGTCATTGGTCAGACTATCTTGCTGTAGTCCTAGATAAATTGCTGATAGAAGCTGATGAAACCCAAAAAGGATTGCAATTCCTTTTTCTTGGTGGGTTCTGGCCACTCTATTACTCCTGCTACCTTGACAGAGTCCATCCTGATGCTCTCTTTGCTGATAATGACTTCAAGATATTCAGTTTTGAGTACCTTGAATTTGCACTTCTCAGCCTTGAGGAATAGCCAGTGTTTCCTCATGAGGGCTAGTACTTGCTGAACTAGCTGGTGGTGTTCTTCTTTGGTCTTTGACATAATAAGGATGTCATCAAGATAAATGGTGACCTTTTCAGTGGCAATGAGGTCTTTGAAGATGTCATTCATCATCCACTGAAAAGTGGCTGGTGAATTGATGAGGCTGAAGAAGATGACTGTCAGCTCAAACAGTCCTTGGTTAGTGCAGAAGGCAGCCTTCCATTCATCACCTTCTTTGATGCACATGTTGTTGCAACCCCAGCAGATGTCCAACTTGGTATAGTACCAGGTGCTGCAGAGTTTGTTCATTAATTCAGAGATTAGCAGAAGCAGATGATGATTCTTGATCATCATCTCATTGAGCTTCTGGTAATCCTGTACTGATCACAGTTTGCCATCCTTCTTCTTGATAAAGAAGAAGGGGGAGGCCATTAGAGACTTTGATGGCTGAATCTGTCCACTGAAAAGATTCTCTTCCAGAAACTGATCAAGTTCTTGTTGCTTGTTGTTGCTAAGTGGATATACTTTGCAATCCAGATTAGCATTGGCATTTGGGACCAGCTCAATGGCATGGTCCTATGGTTTCAGATCAGATAGTTTGTCAAAGCTTTCTTTGTTGAACAGATCCTGATAGTCACATACCCACTCAGGTACTATCTCCTCAAATGTCTTGCTCTCCTTCTCTGCATTGGCCTTTGCAGCCAAGTCATTGGCATGATGCATGGCATGGATGTGAATGGCCTTCTGTAAGTCCATGGTGAGAATTGTCTCATCATCCTCCATCTCTTCATCCCACTTGTCTTCAGGATCTTCATCAAGCAACTCAAAGGAGATTTTTCTACAGTGACATCTCATGAATGTGATCTGACCAGTTTTTCAGTTAATAAGCAGATTATGGCAAATTAGCCAATTGTGACCAAAGAAGATCTCTTTGGTCCCTAGATCAGTCATAGCAAAGTTGATCCTTTCAGAATGATCACCAATCATGAGCCTAAGCTCAATAAATTCAGTGATTGAACTGGCTTGGTTCTTGATTCTGTCTGCATTATAGACCAGGATCAGAGCTGCTGTGGCTCAGGTAGAGAGATTGTGCTTGGTGATAAAAGCACAATTAACCAAGCTGCTGGTGCACCTGCTATTGATTAGTGCAGTGACTGCATAGGTGCTCTGAGTCATGAGTGTCTCAATTTGGGCCTTGGCCAAAAGGTCTCAACCTAGGGTCTTGGACCATCAGATGAACTTCTGCAGTCCTCAGAGTTCATCAAGTTACTCTAAGGCTCAGCATTGTTTGGCTTTCCTCATTTCTTCTATCATCTCATTGACTACTTCTTCAGCTCAGATCTTGTGAACCCAGTTTCTGAGCACTGCTTTTGCTGCAGCTTTATCCTTTGCATCTTTGATAGCTTGCCAGGTCCATTCAGTATTGAATGGCTTAAGCCAATTGGTGGAGCCTGCTGCCTCTGTTTGGCCCATAGGCAGTTGAGTTTTTTTCTTAGGCAATTCTGATTGTTGAGTGGTGGAGTTGGATATATTTGAATGTATGCATAATTTAGACATAGATGGTACTACAGAGATATAATCAGTCTGTCCAGCATCTGTTTGTGACACACCACTCATTACTTTAGCTGAGTCAGCAGAATTGCTCACTGCTTGGCCCTCTCTTTTATCTCTTTGACCTTGGTATCTTGTCTGAGGGCTTCTTCCTCCTTCTGTAGTTTGACAATCAGGGCCCTGAGGTCCTCCTATATGCACTTGTTCTTCTTCTGTGGGCAGTCCTGTGCCATGTGGCTCTTCTGTCCACAATTGAAACACTTTTCCTCCTTCTTGAGCCAATCCATGTCTATTGGCTTACCTGTTCTGGTGAATATCATGCCTGTACTGGTTCTCTTCTTGCCATAGGAGGAAGTTGGAGTTGAGCCACCAGGCTTGGTGGACATGGTTGAGTTTGAAGGAGTGGGCTTCATGCCTTGCACTTGATGCTTCTGCCCTTCCATTAGGGTGATCTGTTCTGCCTTCTGCTGCTGTCTCTCCCTGTACATTATGGTAATGCAGGCTTTCCACTCATCATACTCTTTTGGGATTCCATGGCTGATGTCCAAGATTATCTTGAGATAGGAGGCTGAGGCTCCTATCTTCATATTCTCAGCCATCCAGCCAGTGTCTGTGATGTTATCATGCATCCTGATGAGTTTTCTGAGTTGCTCCAGCTCATCAAAGTACTCTGTTGCCAGCTTATCCCCCATCTTGTAGTCCTTCATCTTTTGCTTATACACCTCTGGTATGGCTGGGTCCATGAATTTGTTGATCACCATTTGTTTGAACATCAGCCATAATAGGTACCAGTGATATTGTCATGTGGTTGACCAGAACATGGGAGTAAGGAGTACTCACCACATCTTAGCCTTATCTTTGAGGTACATTGTGGTGAATCTGACTTTGTACATGTTGAGGATGAAGTATGGGGTGTAGGCCTGGAAATACTGGTCACAGTGATATGCAGGCTACATGTCCAGCCCTATAATTTGCAAATTCTGCATAACACA